>NC_084738.1:9800224-10100224 GCF_033978785.1 Entelurus aequoreus
CTAGGTAATTTTTCTAGCAAAATGTAATCCACGCAGTATTTTTAAGGGTGCAAATTCCCACTAAAGTTGTGTTTAAACCAAAATTACCAGGGGCATTTAGTTGATGTCCTAGTAGTTTGTTAATGAAAACATATTGTTTATTGTTAGCGTCATCTAATTTCAGACATTTTACAGTTTTTAACACTCCACAAAAATTTTATTTGGAAAACATTTTACCTGGAACGTTCATGTCCTGGTACTTTGATGTCTAAAACAACCAAAATATGATATTGTCTATTGTTAGCAATTAGAGATGTCCAATAATATCGGCCTGCCGATATTATCGGCCGATGTATGCGTTAAAATGTAATATCGGAAATTATCGGTATCGTTTTTTTTATTATCGGTATCGTTTTTGTTTTGTTTTGTTTTTTTAATTAAATCAACATAAAAAACACAAGATACACTTACAATTAGTGCACCAACCCAAAAAACCTCCCTCCCCCATTTACACTCATTCACACAAAAGGGTTGTTTCTTTCTGTTATTAATATTCTGGTTCCTACATTATATATCAATATATATCAATACAGTCTGCAAGGGATACAGTCCGTAAGCACACATGATTGTGCGTGCTGCTGGTCCACTAATAGTACTAACCTTTCATTTAATTTTACTAATTTTCATTCATTACTAGTTTCTATGTAACTGTTTTTATATTGTTGTACTTTCTTTTTTATTCAAGAAAATGTTTTTAATTTATTTATCTTATTTTACTAATTTTTTTAAAAAGTACCTTATCTTCACCATACCTGGTTGTCCAAATTAGGCATAATAATGTGTTAATTCCACGACTGCATATATCGGTTTATATCGGTATCGGTTGATATCGGTAATTAAAGAGTTGGACAATATCGGAATATCGGATATCGGCAAAAAGCCATTATCGGACATCCCTATTAGCAATGCTAGTGTCATAAAATTCTAAATACTTTTTAAGGTTTCAACATCCCACAAAAGTTGCATTTAGACCAAATTTACCAGGAATATTTTAAATACTAGTTGTTAATTTATTCAAACCAATATTTTTAAGGGTGCAACTTCCCACAAAAGTTGTGTTAAGACCAAAATGACCAAGAACATTAGTTTACGTCCTGGTAATTTGTTAATATAATGATCGAAAACATTTAATTGTTTATTTAGCATCATCAAATTTCAGACATTTAAAAGGTTTTAAGGCTCAAGAAAAATTATATTTAGAAACAAAAAAATACCAGGGACTTTTGTGTCCTGGTATTTTGTTGTTTAAAGGAACCACGCAATTCAATTGTCTATTGTTAGCATTGCTAGCGTCATCAAATTTTACAGCCATCTGGGGAACTGCATCTTTTATTTTTGCCTATCGTTCACAATCATTATGAAATACATAACGGATAGATTTTTTTTAAATATTAAATAAATGTCAATAAAAGTCTGCTTACAACTGAGCCAATGGGAGCTCAACTATTCCACCGATAAAATCAGAAAATTAACCATTCAAAAAGCGCCAACAACACTCAATTTACATTTCATGACTTGAATGTTAACCAAGTATTAGTGATATTGTTATTATAAGCGCTAACGAAGACAAACTATTCATGCCGGCGACGTGATCACTTCCGTGTCTCCCTATGTTTTACATCATCGAGTGGTCTGCTTTTTCCTCGCTGCCCTGCTCCCTGTAAGTTTATTGTAGATCATAATTCATGCCTCTCACCTGAAAAGTAGATGGCTGAGAATTGAATCCGACAAGTTGGGACACTTTGACCGCCATTTAGAACCTGAGAATGGCAAGAACGACACAAAAAGAAGCTTGTTCCCCCCACCCCCTACCCTATTTCTTCGCGAGGATTATGAGACATTTTTAATCTAAATGGGAATTTTTGAACATCCTAGCAGTCGGCATCCTAATGACAACAGACGTTGTACAATAAGCGATGTTTTATCTGTCTGCAGTGAGTAATAATCAGTGATGAAGAAAAAAAGCAAATGTGATGCAATTTTGAAATTAATGAGCCGCGTATGCTTAAAATTATTAAACTATGTAAATATTAAATGTTATTATAAATGTGCTGGTTACTACTTTACATATATACTTAAATTGTATATATAAAACCTTAAGGGAGGTGTTTGGATGTTTTAGGGGCTCTATAGGCAGAAATGAACGGCTCCCATAGGCTCCATTGTAAACTGACTTTTGATCACATTTATTTAATATTTAGAATGCAAAAAAACAAAAAACATCTGTCGTCATGTCTCTTAATAATGATTGTGAACGGTAGACAACATTCCAAAAAAAAGTGCAGTTCCCTTTTAAGGTTTCAACATCCCACCAAACTTGTATTTAGACCAAAATTACCAGGAACTTTTAGCTCTTTGCAGCTGTTTGAAAAATTGCAGTGAGACAAAAATACCAGGAACTTTTAGCTCTTTGTTGCCGTTTAAAACAATGGTATTGAGACAAAACTTACCAGGAACTTTTATGTACAGGTGATTTGTTGTTTAAAGGAACCAAAACATTATATTGTCCATTGTTGGCATTGCTAAAGTAAATTACATTTTACAGATATTTGCGGTTTCCACATCCCAAGAAAGTTTTTTGACCAAATATACCAGGAATTTCTTGCTCCAAGTATTTTCTTTTTAAAACAACAAAAACATTCTATTGTCTATTGTTAGCGTTCCGAGCCTTACATAATTGAACAGATAATTTTGAAATTGTATCAGCACATAAAATTTGCAATTGGACCGAAGTTACCAGGAACTTTTTGCTACTCTACCCAGAGGTCTGACACTTTTTCTCACTTGTATATATTTTATAAAGGTAATTATTGTTAAATGGTGGGCTAAATATGATTGAATATTGTTGCATTAAATTTCATTTAATAAAATAATAATCTTTGTAGACTTGAGCATTGATCTGTATTAGGTTCTGTTGTTTTGTATTAGTTTATTACCGTGGATGGAACTTGAAAAAGTGACTCTTTAGCAATGTCCTGAAGTGTGTTCTCACCTTTGGTAGTTCCTGCTTCAGCGACTGCATCACATAGTACATGGAGCTCTTGTTGTTTTCTCGCGGCGACACGCACACCACGGCCTCGCCGTGCACCGCGACGTCACCTGGTTTCACTCGCAGTTTGGACATGCAGATGGAGTAGCGCACAGTCTCTGCATTCACCTGGGAGAGGGAAACATTCAACTCTTCAGAGGTCCTTTAAATATATTTTAAATATCCCACAAAAACTGATGAAAATAATTAGCATAAAATTACTATCACCACTATCTTTTTTAATTTTTTTAAAAAATAATTATTACTATGCCCTGATGTAAATGTTCTGTTTTTGCATTGCGCATTATTATGGTACACTCTTTTAGTGTATTTACGGCAAGCAACATTTTTTTCATGCATTTTTCCCTTCAGTGACCAAAATCTGCTGAAAATATTTAAACATTTATTTTAATTTTAAATGAGTCTGGTTTGTTTTTTTTAACGACTGAAGCCTAAAACATCACTTAAAAGAATACAGTAATTGATTATATTATAAGGATTTTAACACTGGCAGATAAAAGGTTTGTGATATTTTGCTGCATTCTTATAATGGGAAAAATATCACGCCATCTGGTGGAAAAGGCACATTTTATAATGAAATACAGTATTCTTCATTGTCCCACTTAGGGAAACGTGTCTAAATGATAAACACAAAATATTGCATTAGTTTACACTACCGTTCAAAAGTTTGGGGTCACCCAGACAATTTTGTGGAATAGCCTTCATTTCTAAGAACAAGAATAGACTGTCGAGTCTCAGATGAAAGTTCTCTTTTTCTGGCCATTTTGAGCGTTTAATTGACCCCACAAATGTGATGCTGCAGAAACTCAATCTGCTCAAAGGAAGGTCAGTTTTGTAGCTTCTGTAACGAGCTAAACTGTTTTCAGATGTGTGAACATGATTGCACAAGGGTTTTCTAATCATCAATTAGCCTTCTGAGCCAATGAGCAAACACATTGTACCATTAGAACACCGGAGTGATAGTTGCTGGAAATGGGCCTCTATACACCTATGTAGATATTGCACCAAAAACCAGACATTTGCAGCTAGAATAGTCATTTACCACATTAGCAATGTATAGAGTGTATTTCTTTAAAGTTAAGACTAGTTTAAAGTTATCTTCATTGAAAAGTACAGTACTTTTCCTTCAAAAATAAGGACATTTCAATGTGACCCCAAACTTTTGAACGGTAGTGTATGTTAAGATAAATGAAGGATCGAAAATGTGTTTAAGGGGACATTTTTTGCCAGGAGGAACAAATGTGGCACTTTTTGTGTAGCATTGCCATTATAAAGCTCATTTAAAGATTGTCAACTTTGATGATATTTATTCATCACAAAGTGGCAGAAAAAGTACAACAATGTCCAAAAAATGTGTATGTGACTTGCCATACCTCAAGTCGCAGTAGTCTTATTCTCTCCAGGGACAATTTGACGAGGATGAAACAGTCGTCTGGTAGAAAAACTTCTTCAATGTATTCAGAAATCTGCAGGGAGCACAGCATTTACTTCTTTGTGTCCTTATAAGTCTGAAACACACAAAACCAAGATAATTGGCACATTGGGATACCTCACCTCGCCTAAGAGCGTTTTTTCGATCCTCCCCTTCACCAGGCGGCCAAAGTCGGCGTCGTCTTCCACGTCCAAATGTGCGGTGATTATCGGGGTGCTAAGCGACAAACAGAGCAGTAATATATGCCTTTGAAACAAAGTGCTATTCCAAAATAAGAATGCAATTATTACGAAAACTGGGAATATTTGAGACCTGATGTTCTTGGAGGCGTTGATGATCTCTTTGATGCGAGGAACGCCCAAAGTGATGTTCATGGACGCCACACCGGCAAAGTGGAATGTCTTCAAAGTCATCTGAGTGCCTGGTTCTCCAATGCTCTGGGCACATAATGCCCCAACTGCGGACCCCGGCTCCATCTGAGCTCTGAGTGAACATCAAACAGAAGCGTACTCACTCTGACCTTGGGCGCCAGCACTCAGCATTCATGTTTTAGCTCCTTTGCTTGCGAATCAATTCTACAGCATGGTATTAGTGCAATTCCAATGACTTTGTGGATTATTTCCAATCTTTATGTCAAATCTTTCTGATTATTTATATTGTTCAAAGTGGTAGCTAATACTGGCAAGAAGAGCAATCGCATAAATTAAATTACTGTATTACGCGCACAAATGCAGTCACAGCTTTTTGTGTACACACACACACACATATATATATATAGATATATATATACATACACATACATGTATACACACATGCATACATACATATACACACACATACTCTATATACATACATAGATATTCACTGTATGTGTATACATCAGTGACATGCGGTGAGGTTCATGACTGGTGAGGCACTGACTTCATCACAGTCAGATTTACAAACATATGAACCCTAAACAGTATCTTATTCACCATTTGATTGGCAGCAGTTAACGGGTTATGTTTAAAAGCTCATACCAGCATTCTTCCCTGCTTGGCACTCAGCATCAAGGGTTGGAATTGGGGGTTAAATCACCAAAAATGATTCCCAGGCACGGCGCCGCTGCTGCCCACTGCTCCCCTCACCTCCCAGGGGGTGAACAAGGGGATGGGTCAAATGCAGAGGACAAATTTCACCACATCTAGTGTGTGTGTGACAATCATTGGTACTTTAACTTAACTTTAATTTTACACATAGAAACTGTAGCACACAAAAAAGCATATTTAATAAAAAAAACGTTATTATAGTCTTACCTTTACTTATAAGTGCGGGAACAGTGGTGTTCATGTTGGAGGAGTTGTAAATGAATGAAATATGAAATCCGTGCTGCAGTCTGTAGGTGTACCTAATGTTGTGTCCCTGCGGTCGTTCGCAGCTCCTCCGGCGCGACTCGCGAGCATTGTTGTTTTTGCACTTTTTGGCTTCTTGTTAAGTGACTTTTTTTTGGGTGGATTCAATCTTGCACGTAGAGCACATATGTCAGAGTCAAGGCCCGCGGGCCATATCCGGCCCGCGAGAAGGTTTTTTACGGCCCTTGGGATGATCTTGATTTATTATTAGAACCGGCCCGCAGACCGCAGATCTTTTACACGCACCAAGCGGATGCCGGTCCAAGGTTCCAAAGGGGGCGAGCGGCCCGCCGGGACGCGCCTGCCGGCCGAAGGGCTGCAGCCCGGCCGTCAGTCGCGGAGCCCGCCGTGCCACGCGCGCCAAGGGGGCGGGCCGAAACCCGGCCCCGAGGCCCTGAGACTTCTGCTTTGTTTCCCCAAACCGCGCGTCACCGCCGGGCCCGCACAACCGTCGGGCTGCAGCCCGAGCGTCGGTGGCGGAACCCGTCATGTGCCGCGCGCGCCAAGCGGAGCGGGGGGGTCAAGCGGGCCGAAACCCGCAGGCCACCCCCTCACCACGAGGCCCTGAGACTTCTGCGTTTGACCCCTACGCGCGGCCCGTCGGGACGCGCCCGCCGTCAAGCCACGAGGGCCAGCCGTCGGGTCGCGGAGCCCGCCGTGCCACGCGCGCCAAGGGGCGGGCCGAAACCAGCGGGGGGTTTCGGGCACCCAACTCGCCTCCCTCCCACGGAGGGAGGAGGGGGGTTTAATGTGAACATTACTGTGCAATCACATATTTAGAGTTTTTACTCAATTCAAGTTTAAAAGTTAAAGTTTAATATTTGTTTTCACTGCATGTTACTTCTCCTTAAACAAAGTGTTGTTTTTGATTTATAGATTTTTGCACTTTATTTTATTGTATTTCAATTTAATTATATTTTAAAAATATTTCAGTTGAGTGGATGATAGAAAATTGCTATTATTGTTTTTTTCTTTGAAGTAAATTTAGCCCACTTTTGCTAAAATAGAAAATATAGGCTACTGATGGTGCCTTGAGTACCGGTTTCTTTCATTTAATGTTCATGTTATGGGGATTTTTATATAAAGGAAATTTGTCTTTTGTGTCTGTTGAAAATTAAAGATTACTGACAGAGCCATAAGAAAATATTGCTTTATTTATCTGATCATATTGGAATATATTTGTTAGGTTTTCAGTAGGTTCAATTAGGTTCACTAGACTATATGCGTCATTTAAAAATTTTTCAATGAACATTCGAACAGTCCGGCCCTCGGCTTGTAGCTAAATTTTTTATTTGGCCCTCCGTCCATTTGACTTTGACACCCCTGACGTAGAGGGTTTGGGTGTGGGCTTTGGTTGGTGTGGCGCTCCCGTCGGGCGGTGCATTCTGCGGCGGGGGTGCTTGGCACCAGGAGGCGGGATTATGAGGCGAGCCTCTCACAGTGCGTCTTCGCAGCAGTTTTATGATCGCTCAGCACAAGAAATACTTTACACACATACAGTTGTTGACAAAATACACTGTACATTATATACCACAGCTAACTAAACTATGGAAATGTATAATATAATTCATATAGCAATACGGTCTCACTGCACAGCAGGCCAGCAGTTAGCCGAATCATTGCGCACAATCCATGTTGAGGCACAACTGAGTGGCGTGCCTCAACTGGCTGCTGATCACCGCACCGTCTCTTCTCAGTATTTGAACGGCAAATGTGAAAATAAAAATAAAAATAATCTAAAACTGGTGAAATTAAATGGAAAATAACTTTAGTATAATCACTGGATACATATAACAATTTAATGAATTTTTTTTTCTTTTTACATTTTTTTTCTTTCCATGATGGCAGGTGAGGCCGTGCCTCCCCTGCCTCTAGTGACGGCACGTCACTGGTATACATACATGCATACAGTCGTGGTCAAAGGTTTACATACACTTGTAAAGAACATAATGTCATGGCTGTCTTGAGTTTCCAATAATTTCTACAACTCTTATTTTTTTGTGATGGAGTGATTGGAGCACATACTTTTTGGTCACAAAAAACATTCATGAAGTTTAGTTCTTTTATGAATTTATTATGGGTCTACTGAAAATGTGACCAAATCTGCTGGGTCAAAAGTATACATACAGCAATGTTAATATTTGCTTACATGTCCCTTGGCAAGTTTCACTGCAATAAGGCGCTCTTGGTAGCCAGCCACAAGCTTCTGGCAAGCTTCTGGTTGAATTTTTGACCACTCCTCTTAACAAAACTGGTGCAGTTGAGCTAAATTTGTTGGTTATCTGACATGGACTTGTTTCTTCAGCATTGTCCACATGTTCTCAATGGGGTTCAAGTCAGGACTTTGGGAAGGCCATTCTAAAACCTTAATTCTAGCCTGATTTAGCCATTCCTTTACCACTTTTGACGTGTGTTTGGGGTCATTGTCCTGTTGGAACACCCAACTGCGCCCAAGACCCAACCTTCGGGCTGATGATTTTAGGTTGTCCTGAAAATTTGGAGTTAATCCTCATTTTTCACTGTCCTATTTACTCTCTGTAAACAGGCATAATACTACCACCACCATGCTAGACGGTAGGTATTGGTGTTTCTGGGATTAAAGGCCTCACCTTTTCTCCTCTAAACATATTGCTGGGTATTATGGCCAAACAGCTAAATTTTTGTTTCATTTGACCACAGAACTGTCCTCCAGAAAGTCTTATCTTTGTCCATGTGATCAGCAGCAAATTTTAGACGAGCCTTAAGGTGTCGCTTCTGGAGCAAGGGCTTCCTTCTTGCATGGTAGCCTCTCATTCCATGGCGATACAAAACACGCTTGACAGTGGACACTGACACCTGTGTTCCAGCAGCTTCCAATTCAATGCAGACCTGCTTTCTGGTGGTTCTCGGTTGACTCTTGATCATCCTGACCAATTTTCTCTCAGCAGCAGGTGATAGCTTGCGTTTTCTTCCTGATCGTGGCAGTGACAAAACTGTGCCATGCATTTATACTTACGAACAATTGTCTGCACAGTTGCTCTTGGGACCTTAAGCTGCTTTGAATGTGCTGAGTTCCTTTGACTTTCCCATTGTCGCGTTTGTAACCGAGTCTAATGACTGCATCAAATGAGCCCTATTTAAATGGGCTCAGAGAAGTCAACAGGTGTCGTCAATCATAATCACTCACATGAAGTTAAGAGGCCATGCCATGAAGCTAATTTGATTTGATTGTAACTTTTCTACATCACCAAAATTGATGTATGTATGTTGCTGTATGTATACTTTTGACCCAGCAGATTTGGTCACATTTTCAGTAGACCCATTATAGATTCATAAAAGAACCAAACTTCAGGAATGTTGTGACAAACAAGTATGTGCTCCAATCACTATCACAAAAAATAAGAGTTGTAGAAATGATTGGAAACTCAAGACAACCATGACATTATGTTCTTTACAAGTGTATGTAAACTTTTGACCACGACTGTATATACACATGTATACTGTATACATACACATACAAATTACACACATATTATACACGTACGCACGTTTTGTATTGCACAGCTTTTTGAAGCGGGGTTTGAAGCATGATAGTGAGAAAGCATGTTCCCAGGATTCACACGCTTAACATCGTACCGCGCCCCCACGGGGGGGGGGCCACCCCACTATTTGATTTATGCTTTAGGTATGAAAATATTTTCTTCAGAATTATTGATTCCGACTTTACGAAAATTCATTTAACACGGTCATGTCTGGAAGCAATAAACTTCGATGAATGAGGGACGACTGTATGTGTGTGGCTGCAAGGATAAAAAAAGCTTTGATTGATATTCTATTACTTCAATTAATCGTAATCCTGACCAATTTTCTCTCAGCAGCAGGTGATAGCTTGCGTTTTCTTCCTGATCGTGGCAGTGACAAAACTGTGCCATGCATTTATACTTACGAACAATTGTCTGCACAGTTGCTCTTGGGACCTTAAGCTGCTTTGAATGTGCTGAGTTCCTTTGACTTTCCCATTGTCGCGTTTGTAACCGAGTCTAATGACTGCATCAAATGAGCCCTATTTAAATGGGCTCAGAGAAGTCAACAGGTGTCGTCAATCATAATCACTCACATGAAGTTAAGAGGCCATGCCATGAAGCTAATTTGATTTGATTGTAACTTTTCTACATCACCAAAATTGATGTATGTATGTTGCTGTATGTATACTTTTGACCCAGCAGATTTGGTCACATTTTCAGTAGACCCATTATAGATTCATAAAAGAACCAAACTTCAGGAATGTTGTGACAAACAAGTATGTGCTCCAATCACTATCACAAAAAATAAGAGTTGTAGAAATGATTGGAAACTCAAGACAACCATGACATTATGTTCTTTACAAGTGTATGTAAACTTTTGACCACGACTGTATATACACATGTATACTGTATACATACACATACAAATTACACACATATTATACACGTACGCACGTTTTGTATTGCACAGCTTTTTGAAGCGGGGTTTGAAGCATGATAGTGAGAAAGCATGTTCCCAGGATTCACACGCTTAACATCGTACCGCGCCCCCACGGGGGGGGGGCCACCCCACTATTTGATTTATGCTTTAGGTATGAAAATATTTTCTTCAGAATTATTGATTCCGACTTTACGAAAATTCATTTAACACGGTCATGTCTGGAAGCAATAAACTTCGATGAATGAGGGACGACTGTATGTGTGTGGCTGCAAGGATAAAAAAAGCTTTGATTGATATTCTATTACTTCAATTAATCGTAAAATTTTACCCGCATGGATGCTGCAATAGAGCGCACAAGAGCGGTGGTATGTGGGTGTCATGATCTGTGTGTTGGCAACCCTGAGATTTTATTTATTAATTTTTCATTTATTTATGTCGATGTTGTGCATTTATTAGAAAATACTGTGACGATTATGAGCAGAAAAACCATTGCTTATTTGATCTATTTTCCGTGAAATGCGCATTTAGGCTATAAAGTGTGTTTTATCTGATAACTCGATCAACCTAATCGATAGATTATTATATTAATAAAATAATCAATAGCTACAGCCCAATGTGGTTTATCATTAGGACCTGGCATTAGCCACTCTATGACAATGCAAAGGCGCCTTGCCCTGGCCCACCTCTTTCAATCAGGCCAAAAAGTTGGACAACCTGGACACAAATAAAAGCACGTAGCCAAGCCAAACGTGCCAGTCTTAAAGTGAGCAGTGGGCCCAAGAACGGCGCGACTGGCCGAGTGAGTGTGCGTACACAAATTAAAGTGCTTTAGAGTTGGTCTGTTACCTCATGTACTTGTCCCTGCAGGTTTCCAGGAACTTCTTCAGCTGGGTGGGTGTAATGCGGTCCAGCTGATAGAGGACTTTGGGCTGCCGGGAGTTACATAAGTTTCAGACAAAGCAGGCTGGTGACGAAAGTGTGTGTGGCGTGTCTAACCTCGCTAGTGCCGTTGTCATTGATGCCGTATTTGTCTCTGGTCTTCTTGATTCTCTCCGAGATGCTCCTGATGAACTTCCTTATCTCCTGCCGTTGGCCAGAGATGAAGAGTTAGCAAGCGCGAAGCCTCAAACGTGAGAATAAACTGCATGCAGCTACGGAAAACACAACCAACCAGCCATGCGTTGGGAATTTAGAGCTAAGGTTTGTTGATACGGAGCAAAACTATTGACTCCTTTGTTACGATATTGTTAATTAAATAAACAAGCCATAATCTTGTCACTGCATTCAACCTGTTAATCATATCCAACCATATCCCAGCATGCTTAGCAACTATACCTCCAGGTACTTGTCTGAGCCTGTGTCAGTTAGTGCCTACACAGAGAACCATCAGGAATTACCATACAAATGTAGAAAACTAAGCAATCACATTACAGTAGTCTAGCCAGCCTTTGTCAGTCCTGAAAAAAAAAAATTTCCCTATACGGTTACAATTAAGCAAATAAGACGAAACTAGCAGGAATACACACAAACTGAATGATTGTATTTCCTCAAATAGTCATGCCACAGGTGCAACATGTCAGCATGGTCTCACAGCCATGTGAGACCATGCTGACATGTTTTATTCAGCCGCTTGCTACTGTACTTTTCAACTCACGAGTTCTTGAAAAGTTGATTCATCTAAGTTCTTCTTCTGAGCCCTCTGGTTTGTGAATCATCAACCTATTGCCTGCCAGACCTCAGACAAACTATTAATAACCCTATGAGGCATACATCATTCATAGCAATAGAGTAGCACTAGTTAAAAAAGTCCTCATAAGTTATGAATATAAAAAAAAAAGTTAGATTCATATATTTTTCTACTTTTTTTGATCAAATATCTCAATCAACTTCATTCCTAAATACAAAACATGTCATGTTTTATTTTACTTTATGAATCAGGGATCCCAGTGGAATATTAACTGGGGGTCAGGGCCCGTTTGGGGGTTCAGGCACTGCCCCCTGAAGGTGAGTTGGTTTTACAATTTTTAAGATGGTTTAGAAGGCATTTCCTACATACAAATTCTGTAAAAATGCAATTTAAAGAAAATAGCCCGAGGCTAGTGTTTTCATATACGAAAAAATAAAATTGAAGTTCCAAATACATTTCAGAATAAATGGATCTGTCCAAGGCCTTTGACACAATAGACTTTGAGATCTTATTGTATAAGCTACATCACTATGGTGTCAGAGGGGTACCTCTCGATTGGTTCCGTTCTTACCTATACGGAAGGCAAAAATGTGTATGCGTCAATGATCACAATTCACCCTGTATGACCATAAATTATGGGGTTCCCCAGGGATCCATCTTGGGGCCTCTCCTTTTTATCCTATACATAAATGATTTTGTAAACTCCTCCAAAACTTTTCATAAAATAATTTTTGCTGACGATACAAATTTTGTTTACCTCACACAGAAGCCTACACGATCTACAAGTAACTGTCAATTCAGAGCTTGTGAAAGTGGATTCCTGGTTCAAATGCAATAAGCTCTCACTTAATGTAAATGAAACACATTTTATTCTATTTCGTTCTAATAAAAACCGGACAAATACTGAGCACTGCCTTATCAACATCAATGGGCAGGAAATACAGAGAGTGTACTCCGCAAAATTCCTAGGGGTCATCATTGACAAATACCTCAATTTCAAATGTCACATTAGCCATCTGTTAAAGAAATTATCCAAATATGTTGGCCTATTCTTTCACCTTCGTCATTATCTTCCTCTTTATGCTCTACTTACCCTATATAAAACTCTCTTCGAACCACATCTAAACTACTGTAATGTCATCTGGTGTAACACCTCCCTACCTACCTTCACAAATTAGAATCCATGCAAAAGAAAATCATACGGGTCCTGTCATGGTAACTTAGATCTGATATCAGGTAAACATCGTTTACTGGCTTGTACCGCTCAAAGTGTTGTATGCAGGGGACCAAAGATTTGGAACCGGCTTAATGAGAGCCTCAAGATGCTGTATCCATTCTCCAACTTCAAAAAGAAACTGAAAACTTACCTATTAACCACCTATCTCTAATGCCTCATGTGGGGTAGAGTACTGTTGGGTTTTGCATGGTTGAATGAATGTATGTATGTATGTGTATGCTTGCTTTAGTACTATTATCTTGTGTTTATCATATAGCGTTGTTGTTGTTTTTTGTTGTTGTGCTTGCTACCATGTTTCATCATCCCATGTATATACTGTCCTCTGGACCCCCTGTCAAAAGCTTCTTCTAGCTTATTTGGGGGACCCTTTCACGTACCAACATCTTTAAATGATGATATTCACTACTATTGTAACTGTTATATGGTATTGTGAATAAACTAAACTTGAAACTTGAAACATACGTATAAGTAATTTTGTTTGTAATTTTGATAAGTATTTTGTTGAACTAGTGAGTCACTTGGTAAAGTCATGGATGCAAGATTGCATTCACGGTGTCTGCTACAAGTCTGTTTAATTATAACATGCAGCTTTTATTACATGTAATTCATGATTATACTTTATAGTGCTTTTTAGGCAACGTTGGCCATGCAGCACTAGAGATAGTACAAGTTAGTGGGTTTAGTATTTTAAATAATGATTAAAATCATGAGACATAATATCTACTGGTCAAGAGCAATATGCCATATTATCACTAAGAGTAGTCCATCCATCAATCCATTTTCTACCGCTTGTCCCGTTCGGGGTCGCAGGGGTGCTGGAACTCAGCTGCATACGGGCGGAAGGCGGGGTACACCCTGGACAAGTCGCCACCTCATCATAGGGCCAACACAGATATACATTCTTTTGAAAATGACTCACCAGGCAGTTTGCAGTTTTCTTTTCCCAATCTTTTTTTCTCTGCATGTTTGCTTCCCTCGCAATGCTGTTTCAATGACAACCAACCTTTGCCACCATAAGTCATCATTTTCCCATCGCAAAGACTGCAAAGTGCTTTCCCCTGATCTTTGTGCTTGATATGAATTCCTTTTGGGATGATACATTGCCTGCGTGCCGCCAGAAAACTAAAAGAAGACGAAGAACGCCTATGTGCAATTACTACTATCATCGCCGAAGCTACAAAACAATCAAAGAAACGAAAAGTTTTGTCTGATTAGACAAAAAACAAAAGCGCAGCCTACCCAGATAAAAAGACAATTAAGGACTAACATCAACATCAAAAGGAGGAATTTTCAGTCGATGCTGCCTTTGTTCTGTTCCTGATAAACTCGTAAGTAACTTCCGATGCTCAAATGAAAATGCTAATGCTAATGTTAGCTATCAGAAATTGGCGTAGTAGCAATAAATAGCCAACAGCCTGATAGTTCGCAGTTCCACACTACTTCTTTTGAAAAAACCTCTCCCGGTGTTTCTTTGCTTCGGACCTGCATCCGCCTTGATACATTCTTGGTAGTAGCGTCATGTTTGTAGCGCAATCTAAAATAATTTATTGATAATGCCTGTTATTAAACATCAGCATAGCCATTAGAGACGTAACATTTGTAATCTGTGCCGATATTACAGCGGACATCATGTCAATTTGACGCTATATGCACTAGTTCTCTTAGGAAATTGTCTTTTTCTGGCAAAACACTAGTGCTTTTGCAGTGAAAAGCAACCAAAACTGAACGTTCTTAAGTGGGGCTTTAAGTCCTTAATTTTCGCAAAATCCATGAAATGACTTTTAATGCTTTTACATGCCCAGCGGAAAACCTGCACAAATTCTTTATTCCCACAACCAACTGAAACACCATTATGCGACATGTTGAAAAAGTTTTAAACTAGCCAGTGCGAACAATTACGAAACACGCATGTGTTATTTCAAAACAAAATCACGACACAATATTGACCTATCCTACATTATGATATAAACACGTTAAACACACAAGTATTTAAACATGCAAAGATGTTAAGGACACATGTGCTAGCAAAAACGCAGCAAAGCCACTGCCATTTTTGTTTCTTTGTCGCACAGTATTTCACTTCCAAGTGCTCCCGGATGTCAATGGAAGCAGCCGACACCGACCAAAACATACTGTAATGTACCAAGAATGGAGGCTCAGACAAATTGCCAGTTTGTCTTCATTTATTTAACAAAAGGCGACACTCGTATAATGAGCTCAATGTACGTCTTTCTCCTTTCAACACTCAATAAAGCAGAAAGTGTAGTGACGTCAAAAATGTGTTTAACAACCAGCTAAATGATTTGCACCTGCCGTGTATAATAAGAGTCGACTTAATGAATTGAGGTGGTTCTGTCTTCTGTCACACAGACGTAAGTGTTGATGAGGACCTATGGCTCGATACTTGATTATACTTTTTTCATTGTTTTTTTTCCCCTCACGGAGTGGAGAGCTAAATGCTAAAATTAGCTCAACGTACTAATAGGGTTCAGTTCACTTCAGTTAATTTGGAACAGGCATACGACTAGGAAGAAGCAAAGCTTATTTAATCCTACCCCTTTTCATATCATAGCATTTTTATCCCATGTCCTTGTTCTTGAGGAGCGAAAAGCACCATCAACAGCTAAGAGACAATCGACTCTGTGAGTAACCGCTGTAAAATATCTTCCACAAAGCAAAGCCATAACCACAAGCTAAGGATAAAATGGCTAGAATTACTGGTTCAATTGATCCTTTTGAGGTTGGCACGGAGCAGTGGCGCTCTTATAAAGAGTGTTTTGACTTTTTTGTTGTGGCAAACAAAATACAAGCCAGGAAGATTGTGCCCATTTTTCTGAGTTTATTGAGCCCCAAGACTTTAATTACGCTTCGGGCATCTTACAACCAGAGAGACCAGGAAACAAAACATATTGAGAAATAGTTTATGTGTTATCAAATCAGTAATCTCCAAAACCACTGGTAATTTCTGAAAGACTTAGATTTCACGGACGACACCCAGAAGAGGAGACATCTGTTGCCATGCTTGTCGCAGCTTTGCGCGCAATTGGCTGAACATTGTAAATCTGGGAACAGTCTGTGATGTGTTTAGGGAACGGCTTGGCTTGTGTGTGGTTTAAAAATGAAGCAGCTCAAAAGATTTGACACTTGAAAAGGCCATTACATGAGCGTATCCATGGAAACGGTCTCCAAAGAGGCCCAACAAATGCATTATCACATCGTGTGTAGAAGTAGCAGCACTAATCAAAATGTTCAAGGGGCATGTTTTCGCTGTGGTAAAACTGGTCAGCTGGCTTCTTCATGCTGGATAATAATCTAGATTGCCGTAAATGTGGTCGACGAGGTCAAGTAGAGGGAGCGTGCGAAAGTAAAAAAAGACAGTGAAGAAGGGCCCAGTACTGTCAATAGAAAAAAACCCAATACAAACTACAAACCCTGTTTCCATATGAGTTGGGAAATTGTGTTAGATGTAAATATAAACGGAATACAATGATTTGCAAATCATTTTCAACCCATATTCAGTTGAATACGCTACAAAGACAACATATTTGATGTTCAAACTGATAAACATTTTTTTTTGTTGCAAATAATCATTAACTTTAGAATTTGATGCCAGCAACACGTGACAAAGAAGTTGGGAAATGTGGCAATAAATACTGATAAAGTTGAGGAATGCTCATCAAACACTTATTTGGAACATCCCACAGGTGAACAGGCAAATTGGGAACAGGTGGGTGCCATGATTGGGTATAAAAGTAGATTCCATGAAATGCTCAGTCATTCACAAACAAGGATGGGGCGAGGTTCACCACTTTGTCAACAAATGCGTGAGCAAATTGTTGAACAGTTTAAGAAAAACCTTTCTCAACCAGCTATTGCAAGGAATTTAGGGATTTCACCATCTACGGTCCGTAATATCATCAAAGGGTTCAGAGAATCTGGAGAAATTACTGCACGTAAGCAGCTAAGCCCGTGACCTTCGATCTCTCAGGCTGTACTGCATCAACAAGCGACGTCAGTGTGTAAAGGATATCACCACATGGGCTCAGGAACACTTCAGAAACCCACTGTCAGTAACTACAGTTGGTCTCTACATCTATAAGTGCAAGTTTAAACTCTCATATGCAAGGCGAAAACCGTTTATCAACAACACCCAGAAACGCCGTCGGCTTCGCTGGGCCCGAGCTCATCTAAGATGGACTGATACAAAGTGGAAAAGTGTTCTGTGGTCTGACGAGTCCACATTTCAAATTGTTTTTGGAAACTGTGGACGTCGTGTCCTCCGGACCAAAGAGGAAAAGAACCATCCGGATTGTTATAGGCGCAAAGTTGAAAAGCCAGCATGTGTGATGGTATGGGGGTGTATTAGTGCCCAAGACATGGGTAACTTACACATCTGTGAAGGCGCCATTAATGCTGAAAGGTATAAGGCTGCAGCTAACGATTATTTTTCTATCGATTAATCTATAGATTATTTTTTCGATTAATCGGTTAATCTATAGATTATTTTTTCGATTAATCTATAGATTATTTTTCCTTTTACCGATTATTTTTTTATTCAAAATGAAGATGAAAAAATAAATGTAGGCCCGTTTTTTCAAAAGGCATGGCTTTTATTTACAAAAAAAAGAAGTATGGCCACTCAGTCAACATTGACAACAACATGACTAAATATTCTGTAACAATGTAAACATTTAAAACTTTTAACATTTAACAAAATTAAAAGTAGCTTATTTGCTTTTTAATGTGCAAATATAAAAGTCAACATCCAGTGCAAATCTTAATATTCTGCAATAGTATAAGCATTTCAAAAGTAAAAGTATTGCTTATTTTACTTTAAAATGTGCAAAAATAAAGATAAACATCCAGTACAAAAAAAGTGCAAAACGAAATATTCTGTAACAACAGTGTAAACATTTCAACAAAAGTGAAAGTATTGCTTATTTGCTAAAATGTGCAAAAATAAAGATAAACATCCAATACAAAAAAGTGCCAATCTAAATATTCTGGAGCACTGTAAACATTAAATATTGCTTTTAAAATGTGCAAAATAAACATCCAGTCCAACAAAGTACACAATAACCAATTCTACTCATTCCAGTGAGTGACTAACAGTTGTAATGAAGAAAGGTTAGCATGTGTACATGTTTGGTTCTTTTCTTGTTTACAATATTCCCAGCAGCTGAAAATAGGCGCTCAGAAGGGGTCGATGTGGCTGGAACTGAGAGCTAATTAGCCTTCACCTCAAGCCAGGACTGCGAGTGAGCTGAGCTGCAGTTGAAGTTTCTAGAAGGTCAACGGGCTCATAGTGATGTTACTAGTAGTTGACTGGGAGGTGTTTATTATCATTTGGGGAGAGTCCGCTGCCTGATGCTCACCTGCTAAACACCTATCTGCTCCACGCTGAAGCGCTGACTACATGCGCTCTGAATACGCACTGCTGATTGGCTGATAATGCTTCGTGTGTACCAATCAGATGGTTGTGTGGGTGGGACAATGCTGCGTGTGTACCAATCAGATGGTTGTGTGGGTGGGACAATGCTGCGTGCTGAGACAGAGGCAGAAGAGCGAAGCAGCTTGTTAAGACTTTAGCAGCTAAAGCTAGCTTTAGCTTAGAAACTCGTTCGGTACACCCCCGTGCCGAACCGAAAGCCCCGTACCGAAACGGTTCAATACAAAACACGTACCGTTACACCCCTAGCAGATACAAATGACACATTCATGTTTTTGTGTAATGATGACAACGTATGCTCGCGCGGACGATTGACTAGTTGATGGTTTTCTTTTCAAATGTTCGTTCATAGCCGTTGTGCTGCTATGATAGGCCATTTCCGCTCGACACAGTGTGCATACAACAACATTATTAGGCCGTTTATTGAAATACTCCCACACTTTTGGCATGCTTTTCCCCCCTCGCTCGCACCGCTCGCATCGTCTGCTTTGCGGTCCGCCATGACGGTAGTGTGACGTAAATATGCGACGCGTCGACGCACAAAAACGGCGTCGACGTATTTACGTAACCGATGACGTCGACTACGTCGACGCGTCGTTTCAGCCTTAGAAAGGTACATACAGGTTTTGGAGCAACATATGTTGCCATCCAAGCAACGTTACCATGGACGCCCCTGCTTATTTCAGCAAGACAATGCCAAGCCACGTGTTACATCAACAAGGCTTCATAGTAAAAGAGTGCGGGTACTAGACTGGCCTGCCTGTAGTCCAGACCTGTCTCCCATTGAAAATGTGTGGCGCATTATGAAGCCTAAAATACCACAACAGAGACCCCCGGACTGTTGAACAACTTAAGCTGTACATCAAGCAAGAATGGGAAAGAATTCCACCTGAGAAGCTTAAAAAATGTGTCTCCTCAGTTCCCAAACGTTTACTGAGTGTTGTTAAAAGGAAAGGCCATGTAACACAGTGGTGAACATGCCCTTTCCCAACTACTTTGGCACATGTTGCAGCCATGAAATTCTAAGTTAATTATTATTTGCAAAAAAAAATAAAGTTTATGAGTTTGAACATCAAATATCTTGTCTTTGTAGTGCATTCAATTGAATATGGGTTGAAAATTATTTGCAAATCATTGTATTCCGTTTATATTTACATCTAACACAATTTCCTAACTCAAAAGGAAACGGGGTTTGTAAAACAGAACGTGCTATATGTGTTAAATGTACAAAGGAGAGCTGCAGTTATACTTCAAAAGAAGACATGTTTGCTGCAGTAAGTACTATACATGTCCTGACTGTAGAAGAAGCCTTACATGGCTTTTGGACCGAAGTCCACTTGGAAGGACATTAATTGACTATGCAAATAGACACAGGATCTAAGGCATCATTGCTATCTTATGCAATGTACTGCAGGTTCTTAAGACCCGTTTCTTTACGTCCTTCGCCGTCGAACACTGTTTTTAGAGCATGCACTGGTCACCCAGCACACATGAAAGGTATGATGCACATACTGGTGCAGTGCAACAAAACAACTGTCAAACTTCTACATCACTAAAGAAGACTATGCTGCCATTATTGGCCGATGGTGGCTGAAGACGTGGCATCTGACCTGGCAAATGTTACTGAAGAAGCATGGAGATGTTTTCCTGATGAATTGGATTGCATGAAGAATATTACCCTCAACCTTTGTGTCAAGCCTGATACTAAACCAGTGTTTTTAGGGCTAGACGAGTATTGTATGTTATCAGACCAAAAGTGGAAGCTGATTTAAAAGCTTTGGTTAAATAATGGTGTCTTGGAACCTATGATGACGAGTGACTGCGGCACTCCCATTGACCCTGTGCAAAAGAAAATGGCGGAACCTAACCTGTGGTGACTTCAATTTAACCAAGAATTCTGCACTGATGTCTGAGCAATACCCACTTCCTGTAATCGATTATTTGTTTCCTGAAAGACTGAATGCGCTTGGTGGCAATTGACACACACAGCAAATGGCCTAAGGTTGCCATAATGAGATCGACCACTGCTGGAAAGACCGTTGAAAAGCTTGGAGAGAGGTTTGCTCGGTCTGGATCTCCTATCCCAACTAGTTTCAGATAATGGACCCCAGTTTTATGTCTCAGGAGATGGTTTCTTTTCTGCATGCTAATAGAGTGCAACATATCACAACTGCCCATTATCACCCGGTCCCAAAAGGTCTAGCCAAAAGATTTGTGCAGACCCTCAAAAAAGCTCTGACAGCATCCAAAGGAGAAGGGACTACATCAAAGACGTCATCATTTCTTGAAGAGCTAAAGAAACACGCCACACAGCACCACAAGGTCATCTCTTGCAAGACTTAGGTTCAACGAGACCTGCACACAACCTTGGGCCTGTTAAAACCATCCAGCATACGTGACATTGTGCGCAGCCAACAGGAAGACCCAAGTTTTCAAGCCAGGAGTGACTGTCTGGGCCAGAAATTAAACTAGTGCACCTAAATATATTCCAGCAGGAATTAAACTAGTGCACCTAAATATATTCCAGCAGGAATTAAACTAGTGCACCTAAATAAATTCCAGCAGAAATTAAACTGTTGCACCTAAATGGGTTCCAACGCCTGTCATTCCTCGGACTTGACCAACACTGTCCATACAGGAGATATGATATGATGCAGGCATGTGGACCAGCTCTTAATTAAGCTGTGGGGCCTTCCCAGGACTTGACCAAAGAACTGAATGTGGCCATTCCTACTAATATTGAGTCACAATATTCAACAGTGGACCCAGCAGGCCCCACCACAGATGGACCTGTGGAGGCAGCTGAGATACCTGTGTCGTTGAGACCCAAGAATATTTTTTCAACAAGATATGTAGTGACTGAGGCTCCATCTTAGCGTAGGTACCCTATCAGGGAATGACGACCTCCTCAGCGTCCAAACCTTTAGAATAGTTTAGTGAACGTTCCATTTTCACGTCAAAATAATCCCCTTGAAATCAATCAAGGGAATGAGGCAGTTTGGCCTCATCACCAAGTCACCTTGATGGGTGTGTTATGTGAAAAAATGTGACATGTCACCCTATGGTAAAGGTTTTGAATAATTTACATTATTTGTTCAGGAACATTCATTGTAAAAGGGGAGGAGATGTTATGAATTTTGTTGTATTCAAGCAGCCGTAGCCTGCAGGAATGCACAGCGGAGTGGGGGGTGGTGTCTATAACGCTGGAAATGTAGAGACGTCAAAAATGTGCAAAGCAATAGGCTAAATGACGTCCACCTGGAGTGTAAATAAAAGAATCGACTTTATGAACTGAAGTGTTTTTTTCTTCTGTCACTCGGACATAATAGATGGTGTATTAGGAGAAAGACATTAACAAAATGAGAAAAATCTAAATGCATCAACAAGGCAGTTTTCCGTCAGTTGAAAGCTCTAAATGTCAGTTTAGATCATTTTTCCATTAATCACCCAGCCTTATTATGGCTTCAAATAGAGGAAAGAAAGAATCCATTCAATTTTGTCAGGAACAAACTTAAAGGCATTAGCGTTTGACATGTTCCTTCATTTCCCAGGATTGACTGCAAAAGCTGTCACAAGTGCAGATCAAAGGCGTAAAATTTCACTTTAAAGAAGTCTGCCCCCTAGTTGCTGTATTTCTATCTGTTTTCCTCCAGGGCAAATAGTCCAAACAAGACAAAGTAGGTCAAAGGCAAAGCAGAAATATTTTTCTCTCTAAGTGGAGCAATCTTAACAAGTTATTTCCCATGAGTGAGTAGTGCTCTTATTGAGTAATAGTCTTATTAGTTATCAGTAATGGATAGCATGTTATAGATGTATGTACCTCCAAAAAGCTGTCTCTGCAACACATGAAGTCGGCTTTCTTCATGATGTCGTCTGACGTGAGAACCAGCTCGCTCTGGCTGAGCGCCGGCTCGTTTGGGCAAGTGTAAACTGCCTGCGGGAATAGAGAAGATCCAAAGGAATTAATGGGAAACTAGTGGCGAGTGTGTGTGTGCGTCATGCTCACACGGGCCTTTCAATCCACAACAACACTTTATGGACACATTCATGGACTCCTGTTTCTATTTCACCTTTAACTTACCTGCTTTCATTCCCAATAGAAGCTCCTTCATGTGTGAGTGTGAAGGAGTTGTGCTCTATTAAACGTAATTGTGTACAAGCAGATCCCATCTTGTCTTTAATGGAGTGTGACAAAGCCATAATTATTACACTCAAAAGAATGAATGTGAGGCTTTGTACGCTGGCGACAGACTGTTGAGTCATCCCCGACCACGGCACTACTTCTAAAAGCAAAACTATATCCAAGTGTCCCTCACCCGAATATTGTCCAGGACCCTCTTGAACTCCAGCGGCTCGTCCTTGCCTTCCATGGCGGCGGGGTCCAGGCCGTCGCCGCCATAAATGAACTGGATGATGTCGCCTGTGGAGCTTCGTACCGTGAGGTCGTACTGCGAGCACAGATCCTCCAGCGACTTCACCAGACGCCTCTGTCAGCAAATGAATATGATTATTTCATGAAGAAATATTGCACTTTCATTTTGATTGGCCTTTGCTAGAGTGCCAGCTTGCAAAAAGTTAGTGGGCCACCTCTCTTTGAATTTGAAATTAAATGTATGAATACATGATAATATGCATGGTATTTTTTCTAAATAAATACAATTTAAAACAGAGGAGAAAGTCAACCATTACCCGCTTCCTAAAATTTTACTTTACCATAAATGTGTCCCAACTGTGCTGAACTGGGCTTTGATTGGGTTTCATTGTTTTTACTACAGGATCACAATCTATTTATTTTCTTTATTTATAATTTACATTAACCTACTTTGTATAATCAATCTAAATATACTAATGTTTTTGTGGTACTCACTGGGCTTAATCGGGGACCAAGGGCAGTGGTTCTCAAACATTTTTCACCAAGTATCAACTCAAAATATCATGGCTCTCCAAGAACCACTATTATGGCCAACATAAAAACACAGTAGCATAGTAGGCCTGAGTATCCATTAAAAACAAGGCAGAGGTATTATTAAACAAATATAATTAATATTTTTGGCCACTGTAACATGACACAGTTTGATCAGTAACACTGTGCTTGAATATCGAAAAAAAAAACACTGCACTTTAATAAAGTGATTCTTTGGCGTACCACTAGATAAGAGACCGTTTACCACAAATTGAGAATCACTGACCGAGGGTGCTCAAGTTCATGCCATCCCATGTGTGCTGGTATGACAATAAAGTTTCTAGAAATAATTTTAATCTTAGAGCATCGTTATAGTTGTTTCATTTAGCGAGAAATCCCACTTTACTCGTGTTTCTGGGTTTTATCTCTGTTCTTCAATTTTTTTCTGTTGCGCCCCCAACCCCAGGAAAAATTAAATATTTTGGGCCCCCACTCTATGCCACAACTATAAATAGTATAATTTGTCTATAAATTGTTATAAGTACACCCCTGCATAAAACGGCATCATATTTAATATTAAATAAAACAACATTGAAATGTAGATTAACTTACAACAAACAACTTTTTCAACAATATGTGTAGTAACAGAAAACATTTAAATTGCATCAATTTGCCTGAAATTCCAAAAGATGTCCTTATTTAAACCACATTTTTTTGACCAACTTGAACCAGCAGTTACCAATGAGTAACGAAAGTTGGTTGTGCATAATTTTGCCCCCCCAAAAAAACGGCAGATAGTATGTCTCCTAATAGGTGCCATTTTGGGGTCCTTCCATAACAGTACCGGTATGTAGAAGCACAGTATATCTGACTACGGTAGCCGTAATGCGCAAATGCAAAAAGGTAATAAAACATTTTGGCAGATTTTTGAGCGCCGTGTGTAATGTTCTACATTCTCAATACAACATGTGCAATAGAGCTTCTCTCTAGTGACTCAAAGTTCTTTTACATAGTGAAACCCAATATCAAAGTTACATTCAAACCAGTGTGGGTGGCACTGGGAGCAGGTGGGTAAAGTGTCTTGCCCATGGACACAACAACAGTGACTCGGATGGCGGAAGCGGGGATCGAACCTGGAACCCTCAAGTTGCTGGCGTGGCCACCATACCAACCGAGCTATACCGCCCCTTAAAGTTTTGAGATTGCTTGCTAGCGTAATTTCTTGAACAGGCGTCAACTTGCAATCCACACATATCTCTTATGTGTGACTGCCATCTACTGGTCACACTTATTACACCATGTACCAAGTAACATTACTGTAAATTCCGGACTATAAGCCGCTACTTCTTTCCTACACTACCTGCGGCTTAAAAGATGGGGCAGCTAATTTGTCTTTGCTGACGGCCATAATAAAAATTATTTTACAAAAACAAAAAAAACAAGCCGAACCACAAAGAGGGTGTATTATTGTTTGTGCTATGGTGCCATCTTTTGAAAGGAAGTCACTCACTGCGGGTGCTGCATGTCCTTCCATTTAGTGCTTTCAACAACCGGAAGTACAGTGCCGTTCCGTCTTCTAATCGTCCATAGCGTTGCTACTCGTATGAATTCTTCATTCATCACTCCAAACACAATGGAAGTTTGACAGTGTAATCAAAACTGTTGATACTAAACTGTCCTATGAGTGATGTCTGTAGGAGTGTTTTCTTGCATATTTCATCATGCTATCCTAATGTAATGAATGTTGTGTCGTTAGCATTAGCTAATATGCTAACACGTTTACGAGTGTTTGTGTAAGTATTACAAACATATGGCATTCTTTTTGTATTGTTTCAGTTGTGCAAATTCCTCAGTAACTTCACCAAGACGTCACCGTGGAGTTATTGAGTCCGTTTAGCTGATTGGAGAGCTAGCTTCCACTGCTAGTGGCTCCATGACGATGACTTCTGTTTTGTTTGACCATACGTTTTACTGCCGTATTACAGACACTGTTTGGAAACAATTAATGTATGTAAATAAACATTTACAGAATCTTACTGTGTAAATATCTAATTTCGCAACGTATATATCGGTGGCTTATAGTCTGGTGCGGCTAATATATGGAAAAATATTTTTGTCTTCTAATATTTAGTGGGTACGGCTTATATCCCGGTGCGCTCTATAGCCCGGAAAATATGATACTTTGTGATCGGTGGGTGAGCGGCTTGTATCCCGGTGCGCTCTATAGCCCGGAAAATACAATACTTTGAGATCGGTAAACACAACTGGAATTAATACTTCTTTTTGGCGCACCAGGTTGTTAGGTACAATGTCGATTTTTGAGAAAGAGGAAAGGATTTTAAGTGCAACTTATGGTCTGGAAAAAAATATATATTTGGTATTTTAACTATGACTGGAGTGAAGAGAGACAATCTCAGCACAGTTCTGTTACCTAAATTATTTTTCTGGTGTTATTTATTTTATAAAATATTTAAAAAAAAATTGTTCTACCCGTGGAATGTATGGAACATGGTATTGGCATAAAAGCCATGTGGCTATATCTCATGTATTTGCTAGTTCTATGCTAAAAACTCACTCCTGTTACTTTCTGTCCTATTACTCAAATTAATCATCTTTAGCTTAGGAACATTGAAATAAAAGTTGCTCGAGATTCCTAAAAGTTGTGGAACACTAAACTACCTGCATGTATCCGGTCTCTGCAGTTTTCACAGCAGTGTCCACCAGTCCCTCGCGGCCAGCCATAGTGTGGAAGAAAAACTCCGTGGGCGTCAGGCCCGAGTAGAAGCTGTCAGCTACAAAGCCTTTAGCGGCAGGCAACTGCAGAAATACAAACAAGCGTCACCAAGCAGGAATAAAGATACAACACCAGGAAGATTTTGATCGATGCAGGTTGAGCATCGCTATTTTGTTCACAAAAGCAAGAAACTTTAACATAACATGGAGGAACTCTTACTTTTGAATGCTTTTCAAAATGAGGCAGGGAGCGATTTTCAAAACCATCAGGCACTCGGGAGCCACTTATGGCTTGCTGTCCCACACATGCAATCATCTGTGATATATTAATAAAAGATCCTGCATGTACAAGAGAGAGACATTTGAAGAAAAGTAATGACAAACACTGAAGAATGGAGACAGTCATCCTTTTGTTACAAGAAATGCTTCCACTGTGTTTCGCAACAAGACCAACATAGACATACAACGCAAATAATATTAAAGTATCCAATGTCAAACATTAATTTTGTTTCCAACTTTCCAAAGCAAAAATGTAGCTCCACATTTCTCTTATACAACAGCATGGCCTAACCAAGCATTGAATGACTTTAATGCGTGTTATGGGGCGCCCTGCATACATATGGTCTTTTCTGAAAGCTGCAAAATTATTTTAACACCACTGTAGCTCCAAGGAAACATTGGGTTTATTTTCAAAGTAGTAGGTGAAGAGTTTCCTGAAGATGTCTCTGATAGTTTATATAATAATGTAACTGCATCATAAAGCCTACATGAACTCCATGGTGTTCAGGGATGGATAGTCTCTCCTATTGCACAATTTTTTCAGCTATAGTTACATTAATCATTAGTAATGTAGCAGCCTAGTTTTGAATGGCAGGGTCCCTGCTATCACATGTTGATAAAAATATAACATTTACATAATAAAAATCAACTACAGGCTTCCCAAATGCTGTAATAAATTAAGCATGATGAGTTGAGCATATGTCAGCATGTGGCCCCACTTTTAAATGTTTTTTTCAAACACTTATTGCAAACACTTACTTACAGTAAGTCATTAATTTGACATAGTAAGTCATTATTTTGACTTAGTAAGTCATTATTTTGTTATTATTTTGACTTAGTAAGTTACTAAGTCAAAATATTGACTTACTAAGTCATAATAATGACATACTTAGTATCTCAGGTAACTAGGACTGTTTTGTGTTTTGTTTTTACTTTACGAAAAAAACATCGAGATTTATATCGTCTATCGCCATTCAGCAAATGGAGCGAAAAACACAACCAAAAATTAGTAGGCCCCTTCACGCGACGAAGCCGGGCTTTTTTGCACCCTTTGCTGTATGTTGTGGTATATTTGTGTTGTTGTACCAGATGTTATTTTGTAATGCTAAATATTTTTATTATATTTATCATAAGATATTGTTATTTGGTTATTTTTTAATAAATATGTGTTCAATGTAATCAGAGTCAAATGGCAAGACTTTATAAAGTAGTTGTAGCAACGTTCCCTACACATGCCTGCTGCATGTTTAGACTTAGACTTAGACAAACTTTAATGATCCACAAGGGAAATTGTTCAAAACAGTAGCTCAGTTACAATGGTGGAAAGTGTAAGGATGGAAAGGACAATGCCGGTATAAATAGACTAATATAGCTATAAAAAAAATCTAACATATATACGAATATATACATCTTCACATCATTAACTCTCAGTGAGAGCAGCTGAGCGAAGGACGCTGTATTGAGAAAATGCTTTTAGTGTGGGACGAATTTGCCTGTCTCCAATTACAGTATGTCCACGCCGTCTAATAACAGCAGTGCGCTCCTAAACGCATGTTGAAACTCAACACTACGGAAGTGAAGCAAGATAAATAGCGATCGGCTCCGTTTACTCAGAGTGAACATCTCCGGAGCAAGGGCGTGGAGTTGCTTTCCGCCATGTTTGCTAGTGAGCATTTGCCGGCGCTGCAGGAAATTAACAGTGTTGCCTAAAATGCATTAATAAATGACAGTTTTTCAATAATTACAAATTTAAACCATATTACTAACCATCTGGAATTTTACCGCAGTTAAACCATTTACCGTTACATCCCTAATGTGTATACAAAGCTTGTCGGGCATGATGTTACTGTTGTGCTGTTGCATGCTACAAAAAAGTAGAGTTGTCGTTCTGCAAGGCAAAACTGTTGTCTTTTCCACTAGTCAAGTCAATGGCGTCAGAGACACGCCCGCCGGTGGGTGTTGTTGTACGGCAAAGCTTGAGACGTTCCGAGGTGTTTACTTCAGTGTTTACTTAATCATGTGAATATGCACGGATTCGCAAGATCTTGTAAAAGTCTGGGCTATTCCGCAGCACGGAGCCGCAACAGAACGCGGGTGGGGATTGCAGGATGGCCGTGGGGTTTACGTAGCGGCTACGTTTTGCTGTCGTTTCGCATTCTGTAGAAATCATGGGTACCAAAGGGGACAATAAAAAATGACAAAAACTTGCGCATGCATTGTATAGTACTTGTTGTACACCAGACGGACTTGCCTTTAGAGCCGCACAGAGCCATAATCAGGGGACTGTTGCTCTTGTCCAGCTCCCTCAGGCAGGCGCTGCCGGCTCGGTCTCGGATGACCGACAGCTCTCTGAGGATGAGGGCCTGAAAAAAAGAACCCCCACAAAAAACAGGGAAAAAGCAAACTTTAAATAATAGTATTCATGCTTTAATAATAGCCATGCTTTATTGCTTTCTTCTCTATTACACACTCCTTTGTTTTCCTCAACAGGACTAAACATTGATGAATGTCAGCAGCGATTAATTAAGAAAATACTCAAAATAAACAGAATAAACTTGACATTAAAAGGATATCTGCTTCTGTGTGATTACTGGACGTCAGTAAGTACACACTCACCCGTTATAAAACCTCCCAGATTGTTTGTCATGCAGTGCTTCCATCCTAAAGTGGCCCACATTAAAAAACACTGCTTTAATAAATTATCGTGAATGTCAGGGACAATCCTCTTGATAAAAAAACAACAACATTGACATTCAAAGAAATTCTCCCCAGTTCATTAAAATGATGATTTGCTATTGGTGAACAGTGACTGACAAAACATTGGCAGTTCTTGCTTCAATGGCGCCCTGTGCGAGCCAGAGTCGAGTATAAAGAGAGTATGGACAAAACGAGAGGCGCCATGTTTGGTACCTAAGACGTGTGTGGAAGCTGCAATTGAGTTGTTCTGATGTTAGTTTTCCTGATGAAAAAAAAACACACAACTCCACCTTACAAACGTACAATGAAACATGCTTTTATTTTGTGAAAGTAGTGTATAAAATAAGAATTTAGGGCAATTTTGCGTCAGTGACCAGCGGCCCTCTAACATTCTGCCGCCAAAATCCTCATTAGCTTTGAACGAACAATTATAAGAAATTATGACTTTTGTGTAAAGTACTGTATTTTTCCGACTATAAGTCGCAGTTTTTTTCATAGTTTGGCTGAGGGTGCGACTTATACTCAGGAGCGACTTATGTTTGAAATTATTAAAACATTACTGTAAAATATCAAACAATATTATTTATCTCATTCACGTAAGAGACTAGACGTATAAGATTTCATGGGATTTAGCGATTAGGAGTGACAGATAGTTTGGTAAACGTATAGCATGTTCTATATGTTATAGTTATTTGAATGACTCTTACCATAATATGTTACGTTAACATACCAGGCACGTTCTCAGTTGGTTATTTATGCCTCATATAACGTACACTTATTCAGCCTGTTGTTCACTATTCTTTATTTATTTTAAATTGCCTTTCAAATGTCTATTCTTGTTGTTGGGTTTTATCGAATACATTTCCCCCAAAAATGCGACTTATACTCCAGTGCGACTTATATATGTTTTTTCCTTCTTTATTATGCATTTTCGGCCGGTGCGACTTATACTACGGAGCGATTTATAGTCCGAAAAATACGGTATGTCAACTGTGGTGTCTGCCTCCAATAAACTGTGTGGCTTCACTGTGCTATATATGCCTATGCTTTTACTTTTGTAAATATTTTTTATAGGTTTTGCTATGGCAAGTCATGTATTCCTAAATTTCATTATCACCATTAAATATTGAACTAATGCTTCTTTTTACTGTAATATGTATTAGTTTAGTTTGGATTATTGGTGACACATGCACAAAATGTGCAATGTTGAAGCAATGTTTTGTCAGGCAAAGGGTATTAATTCACTGTAACTGAGAGTGCGAATTCACAGTAACTGAGAGTGCGATATGCCACGTTTCCCATGTGTATGTATGCGTGGCTAACCTCGCACAAGAAACTGTTTTTATTAGCTCTAAAGCTTTCCCGGCGAACCTTCACGTCTCCTATTTTTCTCTTTTCTGGGTTGCGGGGAAAGTATGCAATTACGTCTTGCATTTTTTGCGAGGGCCGCATCCTCATGCCGTACAACAGAACATGTTTACTCGGCAAACACTCTTTTTAATTAAAAGAAATGTATAATCAGGGAAGTGCAGTGGCTTCAAACTGGTATGTAACATGGCGCCCTGTAGTCACGCGGGTGCTTCTTGACCAATCGTTAAGGAGATCGCTTAAAACTGGATTGTCCATTCTCTATACATAACTCTGATGCAAGGCCCACACATTTTTTTTTTAGACATTTCCCAACCACCTTTCTCAGCCTGCCACGCGGGCGCGGCATCTCATTCAGGCACTGCTGCACTCAACACAACATGGCGGCGTGCTAATTCCCCACATAGAATAAACATACAATATTCCACCACGGATTGACAAGTCACAAAATTTGGTAGTGTTGAAATTGCCATGTAAAATCGCTATTGCTAATCAGTAGCATGTACAGTACAGGCCAAAAGTTTGGACACACCTTCTTATTCAATGTGTTTTCTTTATTTTCATGACTATTTACATTGTAGATTGTCATTGAAGGCATCAAAACTATGAATGAACACATGTGGAGTTATGTATTTAACAAAAAAAGGTGAAATAACTGAAAACATGTTTTATATTCTAGTTTCTTCAAAACAGCCAACCTTTTCCTCTGATTACTGCTTTGCACACTCTTGGCATTCTCTCGATGAGCTTCAAGAGGTAGTCACCTGGAATGGTTTTCACTTCACAGGTGTCATAGTTTTGATGCCTTCAGTGACAGTCTACAAGGTAAATAGTCTTGAAATTAAAGAAAACGCATTGAAATGAGAAGATGTGTCCAAACTTTTGGCCTCTACTGTATATTTCAGGTCTGATGTAAATTAGCATTGAGTTAGTGCACTTTTTAAAAAATTGAGCGTTACCGTATTTTCCGCACATACGGCGCACCTAAAAACCTCCAATGTTGTCAAAAGCTGACAGTGCGCCTTATAATCCGGTGCGCCTTATATATGGACCAATATTGAGCCACAACAAACCTAAACTTCTTTTTCATAAAGTTTAGGTCTCGCAACTACGGTAAACAGCCGCCAACTTCTTTTTCCCCCATAGAAGAAGAAGCGCTTCTTCTTCTACGGTAAGCAGTTGCCAACTTCATTTTCCCCCAGTCATACAGTATATCCCAGCATGCACCGCACGCTTCTTCTTCTTCCACGGGGACGGCTGCCTACCGAAGAAGAAGAAGAAGCGCGCGGTGCATGCTGGGATATATGACTGCGCGAGGCGTGCCGTTTTGATTTCCATTTGTTTGTTTATGTAAAGACCTTAAAATGGCTCCTATTAAGAGACACGCTTACGACGCAGAGTTTAAACTTAAGACGATCAGTCACGCAGTAGAACACGGGAATAGAGCAGCAGCGACACTGACTCGATTAATGACGACTTTGACGAGACGGAGCCGGGAATGTTGGATGCCGTATCCGCCCAACTGTTTAATTCGGACACTGAAGAAGAAGAATTCGAGGGATTCGTGGATGAGGAATAACTTCATAAAGTGAGCTTTACATGTTTATTTTGTGTGTTGTGTTGTTGAGTTATTGATATATTGTAATTGCTCTGCACTACTTCGAGTGTTACTATATTGTGATTGCACTAACGTTTGATTTACCGTAACAGTATCACTGTTTTTTATGTGTTTATTGAATAAGGGAAAAGTTCCCATCCACTATTTGATGTAAATGTTGCACTACTGTTATACCTAACTGTTGTTAAAAGATAAACAAAACACCACGTCACTGACTTTACCTCGGGGAAAATAATAGAACAGCGGTTTATTCATTTTGGGAGTGAACAGAGTTGTCAGAACGCTGGTTTGTAATCTATTAATAAAGTTTGACTGACCTATCTGACTGTTTTGTTGACATTCCCTTTAGCGCAGCTCCATCTAATGGATGCATAGGTGCGCCTTATAATCCGGTGCGCCTTATAGTGCGGAAAATCAATACTTTTGAGCACTTTCTACCAGACGTGCTTGTTTTGTTGGAATGGAAAATTGAAAAAAAAAGACAACAGGTATAACGTATTGGAAAATAGTTGAAGTATTAAGGCTAGCAACACAAAGTTAACATGCAGGATGTTTTTTATGTTTTTGTTTTTTAATATACAGGTTTTGAAAACGAAAAATGTCAAAATCGGCCCCGGCATCCATGGATTTTTCCTTGCGGCCCTAAGTGGAAAAAGTTTGAACACCCCTGACCCTGAGGCACTCTACTATGAATACACCTGTTTGCCCGCCAAGCGTTTGAGCCGGTCCAGAGTCACAAGCAACAAAAGTATGAAAATACGGTACCGTTTGATTGGACATAAATTGGTAACTACAACATTTTGTCGGTCACTATAAAAAAAAGAACCGAATTGTGTACCTATCCCTAAAGATGATAATGTCCCAGTATCACTAACCCGCTTATAGATGCTAAAACCCCCCGAACCCCAAAAAGCACATTCTTCAGTCACGGTAAACATCAGGGGAAATCATTCTGGTAGTACGCCAGAAACAAAAAAAAATTTGCTCGGGTTCAATAATCAATCACAGTTTAATTACATAGCCCTAATCACAAAGGGGTTCACAAACTCACAACATCCCTTGATCTAAACTCACATCAAGATTTACGGGTGGTGAGCAGTGCCACAAGGGCAGGCACCTAACAAGTTAACGTCTTTCATCTTGTGAAGACACGACTCCCACTTACTGTCAATAAAAACTCTGAAACTTGAAAAGAAGTGACGATTTGCTCTGCATTTCTACTTGCTATATAATACCCTCCATACAGCTGAATGATGAATTAGGTTCCATGCAAACATGTTTATTTACCTCCAAGGTCTCCTCAGCTGTACAGCCCGGCTGCTGCTGAAGTTTGCCCGTCTTCAGTGCTTCGATGTATTCATCACACTTGTGATAGCCGTCATCCAGAAGGTCCTGCTTGGCCTTCAGCAGACCCTGACCAGGTGTCACATCTCCAATACCGATGGAAAAGCCACGATTAGCTGGAAGTCATAGAGATTTAAAAAAAAATATGAAGACCAAGGAAAATAGCAGAGAATATACACTACCGTTCAGAAGTTTGGGGTCACATTGAAATGTCCTTATTTTTGAAGGAAAAGCACTGTACTTTTCAATGAAGATAACTTTAAACTAGTCTTAACTTTCAAGAAATACACTCTATACATTGCTAATGTGGTAAATGACTATTCTAGCTGCAAATGTCTGGTTTTTGGTGCAATATCTACATAGGTGTATAGAGGCCCATTTCCAGCAACTATCACTCCAGTGTTCTAATGGTACAATGTGTTTGCTCATTGGCTCAGAAGGCTAATTGATGATTAGAAAACCCTTGTGCAATCATGTTCACACATCTGAAAACAGTTTAGCTCGTTATAGAAGCTACAAAACTGACCTTCCTTTGAGCAGATTGAGTTTCTGGAGCATCACATTTGTGGGGTCAATTAAACGCTCAAAATGGCCAGAAAAAGATAACTTTCATCTGAAACTCGACAGTCTATTCTTGTTCTTAGAAATGAAGGTTATTCCACAAAATCGTTTGGGTGACCCTAAACTTTTAAACGGTAGTGTATGTTCCTTGAGAGAGACCTATGATAAATATTGTCTTTTCTGACTTATTATTGTTGTTAAATTGTTAGATACTCGTGTTAAACAATGCCAAAGCATCAAATCATGAGGTTCATGCATTTGGCTGTGAGCTAGCATGCAGTTTTGGAGGACTCTGGTCTGTTTTGAGGAAAAAAGAAAAAAGTTTTAAATATTTTTATCTAATCATGGCTTGTGCATAACAACACCAAAGTGCGACATATATGCTGGTAAAAACAACTATTTTAATGCCGACTGGCGAGTGTGCAGGTGTACCTAATGTTGTGACCGTGTAAATCTAATGTTTATAAAGTATATTTTCGAACATGTCTGGGAAAAAAAATTGCGTGGACGACTGCAATATATATTAACATATATATTTAAAAAGTGTACATTTAAAAAGATAAATTATTATACTGGAGAGGGAGGGCTGTGGTTTCATTTGCAATCTGAGAACGCCTCCAGAATTGCGCAGACAAACTCAGATAACGAGTCATAAAAGTGACGGTAGTGCAGAATTTACACCAAAGCATATCCAATACATATTATCTGGACCGCAAGGAAGTGGTTTTTATAAGAGAACGACCGATTATCGTCAAGGATATTTGCCATTTTAACAGATATTAGTATCTGCTTTTTTCCCCAACTACAACATAACTACATCAGCAGATATGATATACACACATATGATACCAGTATCTTGTATAGAAAAAAAAATATTTGTGAAGTAGATAATCACTGCTCAAGCGCGACCCTATATGCCCTGGATGAGAAAAGTTCCCTTTTTTTATTTTTATTTACTGCAGCTCTCACGCAGCTACGCCCACCCTCCTCCCCCCGTCCCTTACTCTCCCTACTGCAGCGCTGGTCACTTGTACAGTACGTCTACTCTGCTCACCTATCAAATCCTAAATTAATAATAATAATTTTACTTTTTTATTCGAACCCTTTTACCGTATTGCTTTTGCACTATCTTGTTTAGCTCATTCATTGTTTATGTTCTTTGTTTGTTTTTGTTTTTTTTGCTATATGCTTTTTAACCTGTAAAGCACTTTGGTCCTATTTAAAAATTGTTGTAAACGTGCTATATAAATAAAGTTGCCTTGCCTTGCCTGAATTCTTTGCTGTCTTATTTGTTTTCACGACTGCAGCGATGGCGTCTGCTCGAGAAGAGTCTGTCCGCAACACTCGGAGCATGGGTTCGATAAAGGAGCGCGGTGAGTTTCATGTTTTGTGATTCGATTAAATACCACAACATATTTCATTTGACTAATTGTCAGGTGGTGGGGAGAACAAGATAGGTACGTAGCGTGACAATACCTTAACGGAAACTGCATATGCAGCATTAACGTTATTAGTGTTATCAAATAGATTTTGTGGCTCCAAGTGGGTTTTGATCTGGTTGAAACGGGCCCAAATGGCTCTTTTCATGCAAAAGGTTGCCGACACCTGGTCCAGCCCTACTGACTGACATGTTTATAGCAAATGAATATCGGCTCTAAATATCCGTTATGAGCCTCCTTGACTACTAATAATCGGTGTCGGCCCTTAAAAAAATGTAGTTTAAATGTCGAGTAAAATCATTATATGTCCCCCTCAAGCATTGTAGGGAAGGGAATGTGACGTACAAAGATAGACGGGGGCGAGTCTTGCGAGGCGGGACATGGCGTCTGCGGCCTCCATCTGACCCCAGTCTCTCAGCAGGATGTAGAAGATGTTGTTCTTGGAGCCCGAGCCCAAGGTGCTCTTGTCCAGGCTGCCGCACATCAGCTCGCTGTTGTGGATGACCACGACTGGAGATGATTGACATTTAGAACGGAACAAGAGAGTGAAAGTAGGACACATTTTATGCTCACATGAGTCGTTGTGGCAGAGATCCTCCCCCTTGCCGCAATACTGCTTGCCCTTGGTGCGCAGGTTGGCCTTGACAAGGCAATCCTTGCTTGGCTTCAGGATGAGGCTGAATATCTGCTTGCCCGTCCACAGAGACATGGGCTGGAGGACACAATGGAGCATTGGTTTCACAGTTACAAGTCCTGACCTGCACACATCTGCCGTGTACCTTCACTATAGCCGGGCGCGGGAGAGAGATCTTTATTCTTTCGTCTTTGCCCACAAGGATTGAGGCGACTATCTGGCAAGTTTTGGCTCGGTCAAAGAAAGTGTCCTTTAAAGTCAAGAGGTAGCCGGCTAGGAGGTAGAAACATGCCATTAACGCTTGTTGCAGTTTTCTTGCAGGACATTATCAATACCTGTCAGAAAGTCCTGAATAGCAGCAATCAGAGGTTCACCGTTCCTTGGAGTTACCAGATTGGCTTTGGTCTGGAACATAATGGTGCAGCATTGGACAAAGGACTTGAGGAAGAGCACAATGGGGAAACATATACAGACATACCCCCATTAGGACCAGTGCTTCGGCTTTGGCCTCCTCCGTCTGAGGCAGGTGGAGATTCATTTCGTCTCCGTCAAAGTCAGCGTTGTACGGCGTGCAAACACACTCGTTGAAGCGGAACGTCCTGTGAGGTTTGACTCTGGCCTGCCAGAAAGATGAAAACGAAGCGCGCTTTTTATATCTAAAGTGGAAACAATATAAAATAGTAATTCCTTTGTTACAGATATAGTAACAATTTCACTTCCGATACGATACCGATATTGGAGCCTGAGTGTTGGGCAATACTGATATTAATCAGTTACAATAGCAGTAGGAATATTGGTACATACTTTAATTATTTTGTTGTGTGAAATGTTAGAAAAGGTTTGATCAAGTGGAGTTACTTCAAGAACACTAATGTGTGAAAACACTAACCTTATGACTAGGGATGTCCGATAATGGCTTTTTGCCGATATCCGATATTCCGATATTGTCCAACTCTTTAATTACCGATACCGATATCAACAGATATATGCAGTCGTGGAATTAACACATTATTATGCCTAATTTGGACAACCAGGTATGGTGAAGATAAGGTACTTTTTTTAAAAATTAGTAAAATAAGATAAATAAATTAAAAACATTTTCTTGAATAAAAAAAGAAAGTACAACAATATAAAAACAGTTACATAGAAACTAGTAATGAATGAAAATAGTGGACCAGCAGCACGCACAATCATGTGTGCTTACGGACTGTATCCCTTGCAGAATGTATTGGTATATATTGATATATAATGTAGGAACCAGAATATTAATAACAGAAAGAAACAACCCTTTTGTGTGAATGAGGGGAGGGAGGTTTTTTGGGTTGGTGCACTAATTGTAAGTGTATCTTGTGTTTTTTATGTTGATTTAATTTAAAAAAAAAAAAAAAAACAAACAAACAAAAAAAAACAATACCGATAATAAAAAACCGATACCGATAATTTCCGATATTACATTTTAAAGCATATATCGGCCGATAATATCGGACGGCCGATATCATCGGACATCTCTACTTATGACAGACGCTTTTGACATGGAGTGATAACTTGTGTTTTGGCGACATCTAGTGGTCATAATCATTCAATAAATTAAGGGAATGATGCAGGAAGTTGAATTATGCGGAAACATTTGTTACTGGATACTTTCTAATACGCGTCTGCCTTGGAGACTTCTTATGTGTAAATAATATACTTGCTTATATTGACTAAAATGTTTTAGACGGCAATATTGTTCAATTAAGGACACTTATTTATATTTATATGTTTAGCTTGTGTGCTTAGCTGTTGTGTAGCTATCTCCTATTCCTGTAGTCTACCATGTGTACCTTTTGTAAATGACTGATCAAACTTTCAGAATATTTAGATCAGTGGTTCTTAACCTTGTTGGAGGTACCGAACCCCACCAGTTTCATATGCGTATTCACTGAACCCTTCTTTAGTGAAAATTAACTGTTGTTTATTTTCAAATTCAAGACAAAGTTATATGTTTTTGGTAACACTTTAGTATGGGGAACATATTCTAAGTAACAAGACTTAATTTAGAGTGTTTTGGACACTAGGGGAACATATTCTAAGTAACAAAGACTTAATTTAGAGTTATTTGGTTAGGGTTAGGGTTAGAAGTTTAGGGTTATAATAAGGCCATGCCGAATAAGGCATTAATAAGTACTTAATAATGACTAGTTAAGAGCCAATATGTTACTAATTTGCATGTTAATAAACAACTAATTAATGGTGAATATGTTCCCCATACTAAAGTGTTACCATGTTTTTTTACTGGTGCACAAAATGAACCGTGCATGAACATCACCTTGTTCAAAGAACAAAACCAACACAGTGCATAAACTCACAACAAATTACACGCCTACATTTCAGTGTGACTTCTGCTGTTGCCGTATCCGTAATACGCCGATAGGGAGAAGTTTTTATCTACACGATGAGTCGGGTGTGTCTTGACCTCCGCCGAACCCCTGAGCCCGACTCACCGAACCCCTAGGGTTCAATCGAACCCAGGTTAAGAACCACTGATTTAGATGTTGGCTGTCGAGCTTTGCACAAGTAAACCCGCTGCTGGACTGCTTGTATCGAAGTGCTTATATCACAGCTTTATAGATGCAAGCAGATATCATCCTGATTCTTGTTTTTTTATTTTTTTCGCAGATATGGGACCATAATCAATATTGCATCGGGATGCCCCTTGTTTCAGAGTAAAAACTGTCACCATTAAAAACGCTATTAACAGCACAGGCATCTTAACGATGGTGGGTAAAGTGTAAAAATATGTTAACTGGTGCCATATTAATTGTATGCCATAAATGTTCAAACCACAATTTAGATTGGATAGACGCAATGACTGGTTTAAAAACAAATGATTTGAAGTGCATTAGAATGTGTAAAGGAAACATTCCTTTACACAGCAGCAACCGACCCAGTGTTATAAAATTGGTAAAGAAACACTGGTCTTTCAGCGTTGATATTGCGGATGTGGTGAATCGGAACAGGTAATGAGTTTTCACTCGGATTAGCAACATTTTAAAGCTCATGCGTAGGTTGAAATTCTGAATGCTGACTACGCATTATATCATCAATAAAATAGGGATGTTGCCTACAGCCACTAGTGTTTTTTGACCCAGCATTAATTAAGTTAAAGTTAAAGTACCAATAATAGTCACACACACACTAGGTGTGGTGAAATCTGTCCTCTGCATTTGACCCAACCTACCGATCTCAGGGCGGACACTCTAACCACTAGGCCACTGAGTAGGTTAATAAGAGACCCAGGCGAAAACTTACAATGTGCGCCATGATGCTGAGTTTGTGCAGCGAGGGCTGTCGATTGAACAAGACGATGTCTCCGTCGATCATGTGCCTTTCCACCAGGTCGCCGAAGCGCAACTCCTGGGAAATCTTCTCCCGGTTTCCATATTTCAAGAACCTGATGGAAATTTAACGATATTGGGGGCGAACGGCTCATGACAAAGTAGCGAGACTGTACTGCGTACCTCTTTATTTCGCTTTTAAACGACTGGAGGAAGTTGGCGCCGGGGTGAACATCGGGACCGTTGCGAACAAGCTTCCTCATCAGCTCAATGTTGGCTTTGTTGACCTTTTCAGACAGTGTGACAAATTCAGGATTCAAGACAGAAAAGGTGCAACTATCGCAGCTCAAGACACAGTGTTTACCCTCTCTGGGTAGGTGAGGATTTTGGCCACGTGTATGGGCACGGCTACTTCGTCGATTCTCAGGTTGGGGTCGGGGGAAATGACGGTTCTGCCCGAGAAGTCCACTCTCTTGCCTGAGAGGTTGCCTCTGAATCGACCTAAACGATCACAGAAGAGTAGAAATGAACACAAACTGCCAAAGATTTTTCTGATGGATGTTAGACATCTCGTGCTCCTCCAGCCACCTTCCTTTTCCGTGAGGATGCCCAAAGTGGGGTGCAGGTGTGGAGGAGCACACCATCACCTTCCTTCGCAAGGCACCTGTCATTCTTGATGTGTGTTTAGGCACCTTATCATGTCGGAAAACTGCCAATATCGCAGTACCACGTTGGAATTCTTGTTTCCCCTCAATGAACCGCAGCTTTTCAGTGCCACCAGCCCTTGTGCATCCCCGGAACATAACGCTACCAGCACCATGCTCGACTGTAGACAATTTTCTTGCTAGCAGGTTGTGTTACCAGTAGGCTTGAAAAATATAGACGACATACAATATAAAGGATATAAATTTGGCTAACAATCCATATTTTAATACTACAGCCATCCATCGCTGGTAGCATATTCCCTCAATTAAACATGGCGGAGATGTCAGTTACAGGTTACGGCAGTAGTAAACAGTAAGGAAGCAACGATGCTTGATATAATCCTACACGGAACAATCCATCTTTATTGACCGTGATCCTGTGTGTGTATGTGAATGTTTGTGTACGTTTGTGTGTGTATGAGTGTATGTGACCTCCCGTTCCCCTGTCGCGAAAGTGAGGCTCGTCACAAAGTAATTCATGTTCAATCAGCGATGTGCCTCTTCCCCTTACACAGCTGAAAGTGCAGCCCAGAAGAACAAAATAAAGCAATATGACTAACACTTGCCCAGAAGTTGAAACAACATTTAAAAGGAGCATCGACTTTACTTTCACTATCTGCTGTAGCGCACCAGTAATCCTGCTCTGAGTGCAGACTTGCAGGCACTCAGAACGTCTATGTGACTGTATGGGGCCCGACTGAGGGATTCAACACACCCACTACAATTTAATCAGAAAAGGCATTTTTATATCTGAATATTTTTCAATCAGACTTGTTGTTTATGTGTCTGCAAAGAGTCCACTCTGCTATAATATGTACTAAAAACTCTGCAAACAGACACTTTTGTGTTGTTTTTGTTTGTTTGTGGGCAAAAAAACATTTTGTTTTCTGAAATAATCATTAAACTTTGTGTTGGTACACATTATTTTACAGTACCTCAAATTCAAACTGCATTTTAATGTATTTTCATTCAATATAAGATACAGATTTTGGGTTTTAAAAACTCCACAATCTGGGTCACCGCTTGTTGTTTACCAAAGCACTGGTGAAAAGCACTGATGTATACAAGTAATAAAAGAATACAAATAATAATTTACCATTTCAAAGTGTTGTTTGGTAAATGTTCACCTTAAATAAAAGTCTTATAGTATTCAACATTTTTTGTTGAATATGTTTACATTCATATTACACCAATTATACTTTGTTTACTGCAAAATGTTTGTGATGACAAGCAAAAAAAAACAAAAAAAAAACTTTGAGAGGCAAAAACGTTGTTCTCTTTACCGTACTGAAAAAGAAGCAAAACCATACAGACAGATGACAAATGACAGTTGTCAGCTGTTTGCGTATATTACCTCAGTCAAACATGGTGAAAATGTTTGTTACAAGATACTGCAGTAGTAAACAGTAGGGATGCGGTACTGGGTAAAAATCCTGCAAGGGACAATCCGCTTTAATAATACATTTTTAAAAATTGTGATATTAATCGAGATCTGATGATACAAAAAAATGAATTGCAATAATTTTTTTTGCCAAATCGCCCAGCCCTAATGTAGACAATTACTGTACAGTGTGACCAGTTCATTTTGTATATTAACATCTACAATATTGTACATTCATTTCTTGCTTTTCTATGCATGGTGAAGTCGTGTGTGTGCGATATATTTTATTGGTTAATTGTTTTTTTGGTGTTTTACTTTTGTAGCTGTATGTAGAAATGGTACTGCTGGAGTGGCAGCTGGTTGCATCCGCTCAGCTCTTTTAATGTCTTTAATGTCCTTTGTTTTCTTTGATATTCCCCTCTTACACCCATGTAAATAAATAATAATAAATGGGTTATACTTGTATAGCGCTTTTCTACCTTCAAGGTACTCAAAGCGCTTTGACAGTATTTCCACATTCACACACACATTCACACACTGATGGCGGGAGCTGCAATGCAAGGCGCTAACCAGCAGCCATCAAGAGCAAGGGTGAAGTGTCTTGCCCAAGGACACAACGGACGTGACTAGGATGGTAGAAGGTGGGGATTGAACCCCAGTAACCAGCAACCCTCCGATTGCTGGCACGGACACTCTACCAACTTCGCCACGCTGTCCAGTACAGTATATGTGTGCTATGGCTATGAGGTTTTTTTTTTCTTGGCCTCAGTCTGGAACCCCTCTCCAGGGGCCCAGGCTTAGACTGAATAGCTTTTTTCGAGAAAGCAGCGGAATTCGACAGATCACTGGCTCTTCACTTGGTGATCACTCCAGCAGCACTGAGAGTAGACTCAGCCAAACTACCTTGAATGTTGAATGTAATGTTGCACTTCTCTATGCCAACAAAGCAATTGGCTCAAAAACATTCCAACATAATTCAAGTAAGGCTCTACTTTTCCAAAAATGTAATATAAACTAGCATTGCTATTGACATGCTATTGATTAGCGTTATCGATTTTATTGGCAATTTCCACACCTCCAAATGTGTTATTAAATACCACAACTATGATGTACATTACAATCAATATAATAATATAATATGCAATACAATATAATATGTACACTACTTATAGTACTTACACTTTTTGGGGCGCAACCAAAAAAAACACCATAAAAAAACCTAACTACACACTACTGCCATCTAACGCCTTAGACTTGCAACAGCAATTTAATGTCATACTTGCAAATAATTGAGACTTACAAATGTGATAATGAAACAATAAAACAACTGAACAAGAGTTATCATAAGCAGCTAATTTTTAAATATTGCAATTAAAAAAATATTTTATTTTCAAAATTAATCAGTATTTATTAACACACACAAAAGGAGCAAAAATTGGTATTGTTGAGTACCAGTATCGATTTCCAGGGCTCAGTCTCGTTTCAAATATGAACAGTAACCATCCCTAAATGCAAACGATGCAATGTTACCACATAAATCAGCAGCCAAATAAGTATCTTTTGTAACCCCCATTTTGGAAATGGTTATACAGGACTGTCTCAGATTTAAGTATTGTGATAAAGTTTTTTATTTTCTGTAATGCAATTAAAAAAACAAAAATGTCATACATTCTGGATTCATTACACATCAACTAAAATATTGCAACCTTTTATTATTTTAATATTGCTGATTATGGCATACAGCTTAAGAAAACTCAAAAATCCTATCTCAAAAAATTTGAATATTTCCTCAGACCAAGTAAAAAAAAAAGATTTATAACAGCAAAACAAAATCAAACATTTGAAAATGTCAATGAATGCACTCAGTACTTGGTTGGGAATCCTTTTGCATGGATTACTGCATCAATGCGGCGTGGCATGGAGGCAATCAGCCTGTGGCATTGCTGAGGTGTTATGGATGCCCATGATGCTTCAATAGCGGCCTTTAGCTCATTTGCATTATTGGATCTGGTGTCTTTCAGCTTCTTCTTCACAATACCCCACAAATTCTCTATAGGGTTCAGGTCAGGGGAGTTGGCAGGCCAATCGAGGACAGTAATGCCATGGTCAGTACACCAGTTACTGGTGGTTTTGGCACTGTGGGCAGGTGCCAGATCATGTTGGAAAATGAAATCATCATCTCCATAGAGCTTTTCAACAGATGGAAGCATGTAGTTAACATTTTCAAATGTTTGATTTTGTTTTGCTGTTATAAATCTTTTTTTTTTACTTGGTCTGAGGAAATATTCAAATTTTTTGAGATGGGATTTTTGAGTTTTCTTAAGCTGTATGCCATAATCAGCAATATTAAAATAATAAAAGGCTTGCAATATTTCAGTTGATGTGTAATGAATCCAGAATGCATGACATTTTTTTTTTTTTTTAAATTGCATTACAGAAAATAAAGAACTTTATCAAAATATTCTAATTTTCTGAGACAGTCCTGTATTTTCATATTTTATAGATTTTAGGCCATATTGTGCTTGTCAGCTATTTAGACGCCATCCTACCTTGCTTCCCCTTGAGTCTCTGCACGAAGCCTCTCGTCCACTTCTTGGGCGCCATGTTGAGGGGGATTCCGGAGAGCTCGCTGTTGATGTAGAGCGCACACTGTAGCTGGAGAAAGTCCCAGTCCTCCATGATCATCTGCGTCTTGGCGCCCGTCATGCGATGCTGGAAGACACGAGGGGTGTCAATGAAGTGTGTGGGAGCCTGAATCAAAACTTTTTTCTTTTTTAAAAAGGCACTTTTTTGATGACATCATTCAGGAAGATGATCTCCGTCAGCTTCATTGTGAGGTCGTCTTCATTGGTGCCCGACTTGAGGTCGCTGACCACGGAGGGCCGAATGCAGAGCGGAGGCACCAGGAGGCGGGTGAGGATGAGGTCAGCAGGTTTGCCTGCCTCGGGGTTCATCAGCAGGAGGGCGATGTCCTCCTGGGGGATCCTTCTGAAGATGTTGAGCACCACCAGGGGGTTAAGGTTCTCCTGCAGAGGAGATGGCAGCAAAATCAGTTACAGGAAGTAACATAAAAACACACAAAGTAAGTGATTTAACCTGTGCTCTGGGCAGCAGAGGCTCCATCAGTTTGTTGTGCTCAAGGGCCGTGTCAAAGGACTGCAGGAACTCGGACACAAAAGGCTCCACCACCTTCTTGTTGGTTTTGTACTTCTCGTGGATGATCTTTAGCAGGCCACACTTCTTCACAGTTCCTGAGGATAACAACAAGTTTGTCTCAGCTTTCCCCTTTTAAAATAGTCCACTATTTTGAGAGGTTATTCACCATTGAACGCAGCACAATTAAGGCAAATTGTTCTTTTGCGGCATTTGTCAGAGATCTTCTTCTTGAGGCCTCGTTTCTGGAGGTAGGCCAGGTTGGGACGTTTCAACATGTCCATGAACTGGAGCTTGTCCTCTTTGGTCAGCATAATGCTTGAGCATGTCTTACAAATCATCTGGAGGCAACAATTACACATTAGAAGTTAGAGGATGTCAAAAAGTCTATAGACAAATTGGTCCAAATAAAATGTAAAAAAGCGCTACAGGAGGTCTACAAATGACTGCCTTCTACCAACCAGTTTAGTTTCAGGGAATTTAATTGGTATTTCTACGCTTACTTTAAAATCCATTGATTCAGATTGGCTATTACAGCACATAATCCAGACTAAAAAAGATTATTGTAAATAAATAAAACATTACAAAATCTTTAAGTTTTTATGCAATTTCCTGTTTCTTCCAATAATCCTAAATCTAAAATGTTTTTAAATCTGTATACTGATTTCAAAGAAAGTTTTAAAATATTGCCCTTTCATTTTAATTATTTTTTTAAATAATACATTAATAATTTTTCAATATTTAATATATTTCATTTGTGTATTAAATATATAAATGCTTAGTCACAAACGTCATCATAAATTGTATTTTATTACAACATCTAGCGCATTCTAAAATAAAAACGTACAAGCTGTCAAATAAAAAAATGTATTAAAAAAATATACACTGTTAAAGGTTGAAATATAATGTTTTAGCTCCATTACAAGTAGAATAGATACGGAAAATATAATAACGTTTTTTTTTTTTTAAATTGTTAACCAAAAGGAAGTGAAGAGTAAATATGAAAAGTATCAAACATTAAAAAAATACATTCACTAATAATATTTTTCAAATATTTTTTTTAGTTTTAATAATAAGTTTATTTTCTAAATTAGTTTGCTGTTTATTTCTATTGCTCTCTAAAGGAATAATGTCCAAGCTGCATTACATCCAAAAAATGTGGTACAATTGTTTTAACATAATGTCAAAAATCGATTTTTTTTAAAAATTCCAATTCCAATAAATTCTGATACAATACATTTGGAAAATATAATCCAATTATTATTTTTTATTGTTATTATTAAAAGAAAGTGTACAGAAAATATGAAAAGTATTAACCATTTTGAAAATATATTCGCTAGTAATTTTTAAAAAATTGTTTTTTTTTTTTGTTTGAATATTTGGTATATTTTTACATTTGTTTACTGTTTTTTTTTTTTTATCATTCCAGCACATTGAACTGCCTTTGTGTATCAAATGAACTAAATTAATAACCCTGCTTTGTCAAAAATGTCGTCATAACTTTAATTCCATATTAAACTCTGTAGCGCCCTCTAAAGGAAAAATGTACACACTACACTCCAGTCCGAAAAATTCAATTACAATTATACAGGGTACATGCGGACCCTAAAAATGCAATGTGAAAAATAAAAAAAATGTTTTTAATTGTTTAAAAGAAAAAGTAAACTAAAATATGAAAAGTATCAAACATTGTAAAAATATATATTTATTAATTTTCTTATTTAAATTTTTTTTTTTTAATTCAAATTTTAACTGATTTTGTGTATTAAATGGGTGAACTTTTAATGACTTCACTGTTTGTTTACAAATCACAAGTCGAATTCCTTTTGAAACCCAAAGGAAATATATACAAGCTTCAAATTCAGTCCAAATTATTATTTTTTTCTTTCAAATTTTCAGCTACTTTGGCCTTAAAAGCATGACTGATGTTAAACATGAACCATATCGGCCTACATTATCAATTAATCATTTGGATATTGTTATTAAATGTGTTTTTTTGTACATATGTATATAAAGTGCATTTACCTGTAAGATTCCAATGATTGCCTTAAAATAACCAACATGAAAACATGGCAGCTCCAGATCTAAATATCCATAATGTCCCAAACATTCGGCCAAAACCTTCCCGCACGTCAAACATGGTCTGTCTTTCTCGCTGGTGCCCTGTGTGACAAGAATAGTCAAATTTATTAAAATTACATGGAAGTTCATGCTGATGTAGCACAAACAAATGCATATACTCTAGGGTATACGGAAAAACTAATCATCACTATTATTTAGATTCATATTGAAATCAAAATGAGTAACACAATTATTCATCAAACTGAAAACATGAGTATTTTATTTATTGCACCACCAAAACTCAACTTTAAATAAAATTTTAAAGAACAACTGTGTATAAATTAGTAACAAATAAACAACAAGTAAAATAATAATAGTAACAACAATAAATTAAAAACAGCAACATGGAAAAATAAAATTCAGTTGTTTAAATTCTGATTTATTTACCACTTATTCTACCACCAGACATTGTGTGATTTTTTAAAATGTATTAAATGTTAGTTAAATAGATGCAAAAATCCTCACATTTGCATGTTCGGACAATTTTGACCGGTATTTTAGGTCAAAGTATAATCATTTTGTAAATGTATTTTTTAGTACATTATGCTTGTGTATGCTACTTTTTAAAACCTTTATTTTCATAGTGCAGTCAGACTGGATGTTGCACACGCCGCTGTTATTGTGAAAGGGTGGGGGAAGTGTGCTGCTTTGAGCTTGACGAGTTTAGAGACGACTGGTAGTTTTTAGTGCTTCCATAGCGAGATATAAGTTAGAACTTTACGCTACTTTTTATTAGAAATGGCAACAGCAGAGAGTGAATTTTCAATGGAACACTTCAAGTTCTGGTGTTGTTTCCTGGCGTCATATTGCAATCTACATGTATCTCTTCTGTGTGACTACCATCTACTGGTCACTAGGGTTGGGTATCGTTTGAATTCGAACGATTCCGATTCTTTGTTCCGATTCCTGACGATTCTCGATCCCGATTCTTTTAAGAGGCAGGGTCAAAAAAAAGTTTAGGATATTTTAAATGAGCCAGCTAACCTACAGTCTTTCTGAATGAAATAGTCTGACATTCTCCATCAATTTTAATTCTATTAACGTTTTATGAACTTTACTATAAATTCCTCACGGAGCTGTTTTCAACTAGAATATAAATATCAAATCTATGAACTTGAATATAAATATTATAAATTATGAATACATTTTCCCAGGGGTACACTTTCCTCAAGATAGCTTTATTTTTGAAAACCTCATGAAAACACATTTACACACACAAGTGTATGATGCTGCAGGTACTTAAAAATGTTACCGTGCTCCCACTGATGGGCTAACCTGGTGCAGAAATGCAAATAAACAATAAGAAACAACTTGCAAAACCCAGTCCAGATTAGCAGCAGGTACAGTATAAAATCAGAGACAGTTCTTGTTTAGGAAAATTACCATATCCGCCTTCTCAGGCAGGATGCGTGAGCGTTCTGGACAGATAGTGTCTCCTGCTGTGGAAAATACACGTTCGCTGGGTGTGGAAGAAGCTTGAACGCATAAATAGGGAAAAGCGCGATCTGACAGCAAAGGATAAGTCTTTTGTTGGTTCCACCGGACCACCACCATGCAGCAAGGTCGTCAGACATAAGTATCGGTGGAACGTCCTGGTACATCTGCAGCTCTCTCTCCACTCGTTTCTTGATGGACATGGAGCTCTGTTATTTCGCGGTTATTTAATTTCTTTTTGTAAAGTAAAGCCACACTTTCGACCGCCGATGCCCGCTATCCATGCTTGAGCTTGACTGACTCGCTCGGCTATGCTAACACTTCCGGCGGTGGGCGCTTCTTCGTTGGTGCTCAGCGGCTTCTTCTTCCGGTTCGGCGGACATATTTATTTTTTTATTTTTCCGGTCGGCGGACTGGGTATCGAAAATAGGAATCGAAATTTAAACTTTTGAACGATATCGGGAGAATCGGAAAGTTAGTCCCGGTTCCAATCGATACTCGATACCCAACCCTACTGGTCACACTTATCATTTCACCAAGTACCAAATAAAAAAGCTTTGAGGTCGGTAAGCACAACCAGAATTATTCCGTACATTAGGCGCACAGTCAATTTTTGAGAAAATGAAAGGATTTTAAGTGTGCCTTATAGTCCGAAAAATATGGTATATTTTTTGTTAAATATACATAAAATATTTGTTGAGCCTTTTTTTAAAAATATATATGCATCATTGCAAATCAAAATGATGCCATGTCATATTGACCACGATTATTGATTCGGCATACTCTTTTTTTCCACTCACTCACTCACCTGTTTCACCTTTAAGCGCCAAGAAAACTGCAGTGTGCGGCCCGTTTTTTTTCGACTGTAATATTTTAATGATCACGAGAACCCAAAATCGAAATTGAGATTGTAATGTCATTAATTGTCCAGCCCTAATGGGCTGTATATCTACCATGCGGTGGTCCAGGACTCCATAAGGCAGAGGAGTGCGGTTGGTGTCCTGGCTGTACAGGTTCTTGCTGACCACCTGAATATGCGCCTGCTGACGCATTTGTTCTGCCGATTTCATTCCAAAACAAATGTGGCTTCTGTAGGATAAGAAGGAAAGAGAGAAATTCAACAAATATTCTGTTAACCAGGACAAGACTTAAGGCTTAGTCATCGGCCCTGAGACCCTGAGAAATAAATACACGTATCAAAACCACAATCATTGTCTTTAACTCCATCACTACAAGTGAAAAATCTGGGCGTCGTTTTCGACTCTGACCTTAGTTTTATACCACATAATAAAAATATAACAAAAATAGGTTTTTTATCATCTTAAGAATATAGCCAGAGTTCGCCCAATTCTCTCTCAGGGCAACACGGAGACGCTAATGCATGCTTTTATTACAAGTTGTATAGATTATTGTAACACCCTGCTTTCTGGTCTTCCTAAAAAGGTTATTATCGCACCTTTGCAATTACTCCAAAATTCAGCGGCCCGTGTCCTGACGAAGACCAGAAGGCGGGCTCACATTACACCAGTTTTAAAATCTCTGCATTGGCTCCCCGTGTGTCAATTTTAAGGTTCTTCTTATGGTTCATAAATGTTTTTATGGTATTGGGCCTTCTTATCTTTCAGATTTGCTTTTACCCTATGAACCTTCTCGGGCCCTGAGATCCTCCGGCACTCATCTCCTAATTATTCCAAAAGTCAGGACACAAAGTCACAGGATGGCATCTTTCCACCACTATGGAACAGCTTGCCGGAGGACCTCAGGGCTGCGGAGAACATTCATGTTTTTAAGAGCAGGCTTAAAACCCACCTTTTTGATTTGACTTTTACCTTATATTATTTTATTGAAGTCATTTGTATTTTGCTTTTTATTCTATTAGTTATGTAATATTTTATTTGTTCTATTTATTTACTGTATATTCATTTTATTTGTATCTTTTAAAAAAAAAATATTATTCATCATATGTCTGTCTTGTATTTTATTCTTTATCTCTACTCATGGATCGTACAAGTTTATTATATTTATTTTCCAACATTCCTCAGATGAGCCATTTGCCTCAGGGGTTATCGGCCGTGCTAGTGGGGGCGCTTTTGTGTCAGCGTCCTGATGAGGTCCTGGTGTAGATGGCTTCTGTGATAGTGTTTACTCACATGTCTCCTCTGTACTCAGCCATGCAATCATTTGTCCATATAGTTGCATATTTGTGTATGTTGTGTGTGTGTGTGTGTTTTTGTTTGGTATCTGTGTCCGTGCGTACATATGTGATAATGGGGGATTGTTTTTAACTTTGTAAAGCACTTTACGTTGCATTTCTTTTATCTATGAAAAGCGCTTTATGAATTAAGTTTGATTGATTGATTGTTAAATTGTGCTTTATTGTAAGGCTAAAGAAGATGAGAGCTTGCAGGAAAGCTGAAATTCTGCCCAATTAGGAACAGGCTACACTTTGCATATTACTAAATGAACACTAATGCACCAAAACACAAGGTAAACAATCTCAGACTCCATCCATTTACTACATCTCCCTGATACCAAAGTACAAGTCAAACTACTTCCATAACGTAAATGACCGCCATAGGCACAACACCAGGGGAAGTTCCACAAACCACGTTAAATCCAGATTCCGATCCTACAAAGGTCTTAACTCATTCTCCTTCTATGCCACATCAATACGGAATGCACTCCCAACAGGTGTAAAAGAATGTGCATCTCTATCCTCCTTCAAAACCGCACTAAAAGAACACCTCCAGGCAACTTCAACCCTTGACTAACACCCTCCCCTCTCCACATCCCACCTCCCCGGATTGTAAATAACCAAATGTAAATAATCAAATGTATTTCTAATGTATATACTTGTTCTTATGCTATCTGAACTCACTATGTCCTCTGCTCGCTGTACATATCCTACCAAGTCAGACCTACACTGTTTCAATGCCCATTTCTCTGATGATGCAATTGTTGATGACTGAACAAAACCCTCCTCATCCCACCCCCTGGATTGTAAATAATGCAAATAATTCAATGTATATACTCTGATGATTAAATTGTGTGATGACTGTATTATGATGATTACGTGGACCCCGACTTAAACAAGTTGAAAAACGTATTCGGGTGTTACCATTTAGTGGTCAATTGTACGGAATATGTACTGTACTGTGCAATCTACTAATAAAAGTGTCAATCAATCCATCGTTTGTCCCTATTGGGGTTGCGGGGGAGCTGGAATGATTGATTGATTGAAACTTTTATTAGTAGATTGCACAGTGAAGTACATATTCCGTACAATTGACCACTAAATGGTAACACCCGAATAAGTTTTTCAACTTGTTTATGTCGGGGTCCACTTAAATTGATTCATGATACAGATATATACTATTTTCATAATACAGTCATCACACAAGATAATCATCAGAGTATAAACAATGAATTATTTACATTTACAATCCGGGGTGTGGGATATGGAGGGGGGTGGGGGGGGGGGGGTTAGGATTGGTTGGTATCAACACTTCACTCATCAACAATTGCATCATCAGAGAAATGGACATTGGAACAGTGTAGGACTGACTTGGTAGGATATGTACAGCAGGTAGTGGACACAGAGAGAGAGATCAGAAAGTATAAGAAAAAGTGTCTACATTTGATTATTTACATTTGATTATTTACAATCCGAAGAAGTATGATGTGGAAGGGAGGGTGTTAGTTTGGGGTTGAAGTTGCCTGGAGGTGTTGTTTTAGTGCGGTTTTGAAGGAGGATAGAGATGCACTTTCTTTTCCACCTGTTGGGAGTGCATTCCACATTGATGTGGCATAGAAAGAGAATGAGTTAAGACCTTTGTTAGATCGGAATCTGGGTTTAACGTGGTTAGTGGAGCTCCCCCTGGTGTTGTGGTTATGGCGGTCATTTACGTTAAGGAAGTAGTTTGACATGTACTTCGGTATCAGGGAGGTGTAGCGGATTTTATAGACTAGGCCCAGTGCAAGTTGTTTTACTCTGTCCTCCTCCCTGAGCCAGCCCACTTTGGAGAAGTGGGTAGGAGTGAGGTGTGATCTGGGGTGGAGGTCTAGAAGTAATCTGAATAGCTTGTTCTGGGATGTTTGGAGTTTAGATTTGAGGGTTTTGGAGGTGCTAGGGTACCAGGAGGTGCATGCGAGATTTCCCGCCAGAATCTTCATGGTTCTTTTGTTGACCAGAGAGGAGATTCTATAGAGAAATCTCGTTGGTTGGTTGACCTTTTAGATTACCTTGGTTGCCATTTTATCACAGGAAAGATTAGCCTCTAGAATGGAACCTAGGTAGGTGACCTCATCTTTCCTGGTGATAACAATGTCACCCACTTTTATAGTGAAGTCATTGACTTTCTTAAGGTGTATGTGGGACCCAAATAGGACGGATTCCGTTTTACCCAAGTGTATGGATAGCTTGTTGTCAGCGAGCCAGGTGCAAATTCTACAGAGTTCAGCACTGAGGATTTTCTCCACCTGTGACTTGTCTTTGTCGGATACCAGCAGGGCCGAGTCATCCGCAAACAAAAACAATTCGCAGTCGCATGCTGATGACATGTCGTTCAGTGGAGTGGTTAGTTCTGAAGCCGGATTGGAATTTGTACATGAGTTTATTAGTGGCAAGGTAACTATCGACCTGTTCATAAACTATTTTCTCCATCCATTTTTTTTTACCGCTTATTCCCTTCGGGGTCGCGGGGGGTGCTGGAGCCTATCTCAGCTACAATCGGGCGGAAGGCAGGGTACACCCTGGACAAGTCGCCAAACTATTTTCTCCAGTACTTTCGAAATGGAACTGAGAAGCCCATCCCAGCTGCACTCAGGGGGAAAATCAGGGTACACATCGGACAAGTCGCCACCTCATCGCAGGGCCAACACAGACCCATCCACTTCATCCATTTTCTACCGCTTGTCCCATTTTATATTAAAATCCTAATGAGGCCAGACGTCACGTACTCATGTTCCACCACGTAACATGCAACTAGTACGCACCAAACTTGAGTACTAATTCATGTCGCACTTTACTAGAGTAAAAAAAAAAAGACACGACGCCGAAAATAAATATTAACAATAAACTGTCATTAGCATTAGCAACGGAGCTAACTGACGTTAGCCGGCTAGCTTATGTGGCTAGGGTACTCACATCTTTTTCGCCACATCCGTCTCCCGGAACTGCTCCTTCACCATTTTTCAACAGCGTTCGTCTCCCTAAAAGAATGAAGAACATTAAAAAAAGTTGTGTCTGTTTGCGTTCCAGCCAGCTTCGCCTCGACACGTGGAACCGAAGGCAGACAGCTTTACTTGTCCATGTTGTTGTGGGGCATGCAGGAGTTGATCACGTGGGACGTGGTGAGTTCACGGTCAATCAGGGTTTTCTAAACGCAATTGTTTAGAATGGAAATATATGTAAGTGACCTGTTCTTATATTACGGATTTGTTATTCTTTGACAACATTCAAACACACTAAAAAAAAGTGACACTAGTCATATATAGCTGTGAAACGCTACACAGGCAAATGAAGGAAGAGGGGGAAAATTACAACTTTATCGGTGGTCTGGAATGCAGCACTACCCATTTTTTTTCAATTAACTTTATTTTTTTGTCTTTGTTATTGGAAACATATAACAAAACCATTTTAAAAAACACTTTATTCTAAATGATAGCATTCTTAATATTTGAATCCCGACACATTATGACGTATTAACAGATGCCATTTTCTATGTACGGCAATCCTATTTAATGAAATGACACTTGCCATATTAAGTTGTGCCACAAGATGGTGCCAAAGACCCGTCTTGCAATGCATCATGCACTCTAATGGCTTATTGTGACGTCTGATTTACTGTAGTGTGCAATTACAACCACCAATAATGAAAACTGGCCTTCTAAATAATTGATATTTATATGGTGTTTTTCTTTTCATTTTTCTTTTTAGTGGACTTGTCATCAGTGTGAGGGGTGCTTCCTAGTGGGTCCCCAGAGTCACATACAGCTGCAAAAACTGTCCGCATGGGAACATGCATGTCAAGCATACGCAGATGTATTGCACATATTTGTAAATAGCAATGAAAGTATTAAAGACACTTGAGGGACAATGTTTGTCCACATTAGCTGCAGCAGCTACTTCAAGTGCAAGAAGAGTTTAATCATGAAAAGACACAAAGGGATTTCCCTGTGGAGAGTTTGGAATCTGGGTCTTTCTCTCAGGACTATTGCTGCTAGATTTGGTGATATTGTTTTAGATTTACTCTCTGATGAATTGTGTGGGATTATATTTAATTCACGCGGCCTGGGGGGACACGTGTAATTACCCACTTTTTAAACTCATTTCCTCCAAAAGCGCCATTTGAATATCTTTTATTATAGTAATAGTGAAAAATAATTATGTTTATAATGGGGGGAAAGGAGAAGAAGCCATATTTGGTCACTGGAGCCAACTCTGAAATTTCCCTTGACAAGTCAACTAAAGAAATAATATCTACTTTAATAATATGCTTAAAATGGTCAGTTATTGTCATTTTTAAAATGTAACACAAATACAAAAATAAAAATACAATTCAATTACATCTTGTATTTGGTAACTATACTTTAGGGCTTGCCCTCAACAAGTCAGTAAGGATATTGATTGATAAACCATAGTTTTATAATATTAATAAATATTTATTTCCACCATTTCTCCAAACTTGCCAGCAAAAAAAACAAAAAAAACAATTGAAAAAAAAGTTACAGTACCTTTTTAGGGAACCATAGACTTTATTAGATCATATATACATAATAATAATAATATTAATAATAATAATAATAATAATAATAATAATTACATTAATATTTAAAATAAACATTGTATTAAATTAAATTGTATACAATTAAATTACATATTTTGTTTTGTAACTATACTACTATACAAAGATTTCCCTCAACAATTCAGTAAAAACATCAATTGATAAACCATATTTTTTATAATATTAACAATTATTTGTATTAACATTTGGGTTTCTACCTTTATGGTATTTCTCCAAACTTGCCAGCAAAAAATAAATACATAAAAATGAAACTTTTTTGTTAGGGTACCAGATACTCACTTCTCTTGATCATATATACATAATAATAATAATGATAATAATAATAAATATGATTATTATCATTATTATTATTATTAGTATCATTATTATCAGTATTAATATTATTATTGTATTATTAATATCGTTAATATTAATATAATTAGTATACATAATATTATTGTTATTCATATTTTATCATTATTAGTATTATTATCATCAATTATGATGATGATGATCCTAAACTCAAATAAACTGTATCAAAATAAATTACTTCTTTATTTGGGAATTAGTTTTCAGGGATTTCCCTCAAGATGTAAGCAAATGTATCAATTGATAAATCATAGTTTTGATAATAGCAATAATAATTTTTAAACAACCTTTGGGTTTTCCACTATTTTGTTATTTCTCCCAACTTGTCATAATATTAACAGTAGTAATAATGCGGCAAATACAATGAAATTAATTGTGTAGCATAAAATCGCATATTTTTATTAATATTGATAATAATTTTTTGAAAAAGCTTTGGGTTTGTATCATTGTAATATTTCTCCCAAACAAAATAAGTAATTAGAAACAGATTTAAACAACTGTTAGGGAACCAGAGACTTCCTATGATCATATTTATGGATATAATAAAACAATATTAACAGTAATAATATTTATAATATGTATTTTGTTTTTTTGCAAGTACCCATGTTTGGTAACTAAAACAGCTGTCAGGAAAAAGTGATAAGTATTATTATCGCCTAGGTAGCTTCATCTCATTTAGCTATAGTTAGCTAAAAATATATTTATAAATATATGCCAGAAATACAAAACCCAAAACCAGTGAAGTTGGCACGTTGTGTAAACCGTAAATAAAAACAGAATACAATGATTTGCAAATCCTTTTCAACTTATATTCAATTGAATAGACTGCAAAGACAAGATACTTAACGTTCGAACTGGTAAGCTTTGTTATTTTTTGCAAATATTAGCTCATTTGGAATTTGATGCCTGCAACGTGTTTTAAAAAAGCTGGCACAAGTGGCAAAAAAGACTGAGAACATGTTGAGGAATGCTCATCAAACACTTATTTGGAACATCCCACAGGTGAAGAGGCAAATTGGAAACAGGTGGGTGCCATGATTGGGTATAAAAGCACCTTCCATGAAATGCTCAGTCATTCACAAACAAGGATGGAGCGAGGGTCACCACTTTGTCAACAAATACGTGAGCAAATTGTCCAACAGTTTAAGAACAACATTTCTAAACCAGTTATTGCAAGGAATTTAGGGATTTCACCATCTAAGGTCATTAATATCATCAAAAGGTTCAGAGTAGGGATATCCGATAATGGCTTTTTGCCGATATCCGATATTCCGATATTGTCCAACTCTTTAATTACCGATACCGATATCAACCGATACCGATACTGATATATACAGTTGTGGAATTAACACATTATTATGCCTAATTTGGACAACCAGGTATGGTGAAGATAAGGTCCTTTTTTTTTTAAATTAATAAAATAAAATAAGATAAATAAATTAAAAACATTTTCTTGAATAAAAAAGAAAGTAAAACAATATAAAAACAGTTACATAGAAACTAGTAATTAATGAAAATGAGTAAAATTAACTGTTAAAGGTTAGTACTATTAGTGGAACAGCAGCACGCACAATCATGTGTGCTTACGGACTGTATCCCTTGCAGGCTGTATTGATATATATTGATATATAATGTAGGAACCAGAATATTAATAACAGAAAGAAACAACCCTTTTGTGTGAATGAGTGTAAATGGGGGAGGGAGGTTTTTTGGGTTGGTGCACTAATTGTAAGTGTATCTTGTGTTTTTTATGTTGATTTAATTTTAAAAAAAAAAAAAACAGATACCGATAATAAAAAAAACGATACCGATAATTTCCGATATTACATTTTAAAGCATTTATCGGCTTTCTCTAGTTCAGAGAATCTGGACGTAAGCAGCAAGCCTGAAAACTAACAATAAATGCCCGTGACCTTCGATCTCTCAGGCGGTACTGCATCAAAAAGCGACATCAGTGTGTAAAGGATATCACCACGTGGACTCAGGAACACTTCAGAAAACCACTGTCAGTAACCACAGTTTGTCACTACATCTGTAAGTGCAAGTTAAAACTCTACCATGCAAAGAGAAAGCCATTTATCAACAACACCCAGAAACGCCGCCGGCTTCGCTGGGCCCGAGCTCATATAAGAGGGACTGATGCAAAGTGGAAAAGTGTTCTGTGGTCTGACGAGTCCACATTTTAAATTGTTTTTGGAAACTGTGGACGTCGTGTCCTCCGGAACAAAGAGGAAAAGAACTATCCGGACTGTTATAGGCGCAACGTTGAAAAGCCAGCATGTGTGATGGTATGGGGGTGTATTAGTGCCCAAGACATGGGTAACTTACACATCTGGGAAGGCACCATTAATGCTGAAAGGTACATACAGGTTTTGGAGCAACATATGTTGCCATCCAGGCAACGTTATCATGGACGCCCCTGCTTATTTCACCAAGACAATGCCAAGCCACGTGTTACATCAATGTGGCTTCATAGTAAAAGAGTGCGGGTACTAGACTGGCCTGCCTGTAGTCCAGACCTGTCTCCCATTGAAAATGTGTGGCGCATTATGAAGCCTAAAATAGCACAAGGGACTGTTGAACAACTTAAGCTGTACATCAAGCAAGAATGGGAAAGAATTCCACCTGAGAAGCTTCAAAAATGTGTCTCCTCAGTTCCCAAATGTTTACTGAGTGTTGTTAAAAGGAAAGGCCATGTAACACAGTGGTGAACATGCCCTTTCCCAACTACTTTGGCACGTGTTGCAGCCATGAAATTCTAAGTTCATTATTATTTGCAACAAAAGTTTATGAGTTTGAACATCAAATATGTTGTCTTTGTAGTGCATTCAATTGAATATGGCTTGAAAAGGATTCGCAAATCATTGTATTCCGTTTATATTTACATCTAACACAATATCCCAACTCATATGGAAACGGGGTTTGTATAATAAAATGTAGAAATAGGAAATATCATATCACAATGTAAATATACTGTATATTTAGAATATGTTCTGGGTTTGAAGTAAGTAACAGTATGCATAGAGACAGGTGGGGAGGGGGCGGATCAATGCGGCCGCCATCTTGGTGTAATTAACATGAGTAATCACTGTGCTTCATTTAGAGAGCTTCATAATGGCCCCGCTAAAACATTGACCCGCGACAACATATTGATCCTTTCCTGCCCCTCTTAATAACCACTATAGTGGGGATAAAACAGCTTTCAGTCTTCCTCCTCTTTCCTTCTTGCCGATTCCTTCAATGGTGTCAGCTCCTCGCTTGGAGGCCCTCCTAGCTGCACTCTATGTAACGTGTCTATTTGTATGTGTGCGTGTTCTTGTATTTCTACCCTTCTTGAGACATCCACAAGGAAAAGTAGCTTCCATATGAGGAGCGGTGGACAAGTTAGGACATAAATCGTGGTCCCAGTATGGAAAACCATTGCATCTTACAGGGTGGGGGAAGTACATCAAAACTAGGGTGGTGCCAAAAAGGAGGGATTTTTCAAATTGACCGTGTGTCGGTTTTAAAAGTGCTCCCCCTCTCTGGTCAACATATGAAATAACAAGTGGGTGTAAAAATTTGAAGTGCTCCCCCTCTAGTCAACATATGTAATAACAAGTGTGTGTAAGAAATTGATTGGCCAAAATGAATTAAACAAAAATAAATAAAGATGTATATAGAGACATACTGTAATAACTTGAAGTATATAAAGAAGATTAAAAACCAATTACAAACAAAACAATAAAAAAATGTGTCGACTTTTTAAAGAAAAATAAAACAGGGAACAATTTGTCGTATTCTTTCTGTTTCTGTGCTATTGCAATATTTTCTTGTAAAATTGTTACTTTTTTTAAATGTAAAATTATTACTTTTTGGTGACATTTGTCATATAACATTCTGACTTGTATCACAATATTGCCAATTTTTTTGGTTGTTCTTGTAAAATAGTGATCTTTTTTGAGTAACATTATGACTTTTGTCATCATTTTGCCAAGTGAAATTCCGATTAATATTAGAATATTGCCAACATTTTACAGTTTTCTTATAAAATTGTGACTTTTGTCGAGAAAAATTACAAATTTTTCATAAAATTGCCAACATTTTGAGTAGGGATGTCCGATAATGGCTTTTTGCCGATATCCGATATTCCGATATTGTCCAACTCTTTAATTACAGATACCGATATCAACCGATATATACAGTCGTGGAATTAACACATTATTATGCCTAATTTGGACAACCAGGTATGGTGAAGATAAGGTACTTTAAAAAAAAATTAATACAAATAAATAAGATAAATAAATTAAAAACATTTTCTTGAGTAAAAAAGAAAGTAAAACAGTAAATAAACAGTTACATAGAAACTAGTAATGAATGAAAATGACTAAAATTAACTGTTAAAGGTTAGTACTATTAGTGGACCAGCAGCACGCACAATCATGTGTGCTTACGGACTGTATCCCTTGCAGACTGTATTGATATATATTGATATATAATGTAGGAACCAGAATATTAATAACAGAAAGAAACAACCCTTTTGTGTGAATGAGTGTAAATGGGGGAGGGAGGTTTTTTGGGTTGGTGCACTAATTGTAAGTGTATCTTGTGTTTTTTATGTTGATTTAATAAAAATTAAAAATAAATAAAAAAATGATACCGATAATAAAAACCGATACCGATAATTTTCGATATTACCTTTTAACGCATTTATCGGCCGATATTATCGGACATCTGTAATTTTGAGCTTTTCTTGTAAAATTGCAACTGTTATTGAGTACAATTCCAACTTTTATCATAATATTGCACAAATGTTCAGTTTTTCTTGTACAATTTTTACTTGCGTTGACTAAAATTACAACTTCTATTATAATACTGCCAAAGTTTTTCTTGTGAAATTGTGACCTTTTCCTTGTGAAATTCCAACTCATTTTCCACAACAAGGTTTTTTAATATTTACATAGCTTGTATATGTTATTAATGTTGTAAATACAAATCTTTATATATCTAGAAAGGGTGGTCCTAAAGAGGTAGACATTATTCGGAGGTCTCAAGAAGGTAAAAAATACAACAAAATGTGTGTGCGTGTGCGTGTGTGTGTGTGTGTGTGTGTGTGTGTGTGTGTGTGTGTGTGTGTGTGTGTGTGTGTGTGTGTGCGTGTGTGCGTGTGTGTTCTTGTATTAGAGACATACTGTAATAACTTGAAGTAACTAATTAAGATTAAAAACCAATAATAAACAAAAAATTCAAAAATTAACTGAAAGCAGTCTTTTTGTCACAAAGTGTCGACTTTTTTCTTATAAAATTGGGAATAATTTCTCATATTCTTTCTGTTTCTGTAATATTGCAATATTTTCTCAAAAAATTATTACTTTTTCATGTAAAATTATTGCTTTTTAATGCAAAATGGTGACATTTGTCGTATACAATTCTGACTTTCATGACAATACTGGCAATTTTTTTTGTTGTGCTTGTAAAATAGTGATATTTTTTGGGAGTAAAATGATGACTTTTGTCATAATTTTGCCAAGTGAAATTCCGATGATTATTATTATAATTTTGCCAACATTTTACAGTTTTTTTATAAAATGGTGACTTTTGTCGAGTAAAATTACGACTCTTTTCATAAAATTGCCAACATTTTGAGCTTTTCTTCTAAAACTGCGACTGTTGTTGAGTGAAATTCCAACTTTTAACATGATATTGCACAAATGTTCAGTTTTTCTTGTAATATTACGACTTCTATTATAATACTGCCAAAGTTTTTCTTGTGAAATTGTGACCTTTTTCTTGTGAAATTCCAACTCCTTTTCCACAACAAGCTTTTTTCATATTTAGATAATTTGTATATAATATTAATGTTGTAAATACAAATCTTTATATATCTAGAAAGGGTGGTCCTAAAGAGGTAGACATTATTCGGAGGTCTCAAGAAGGTAAAAAAATACAAGAATATGTGTGTGTGTGTGTGTGTTCTTGTATTTCTACCCTTCTTGAGACGTCAACAAGGAAAAGTACCTTCCATATGAGGAGGTGTGAACAAGTGATGACATAAATCATGGTCCCAATACGGAAAACCATTGCATCTAATAGAGAATGTCTCATTTGCACCCCTAGTGGTGAAATCTATCAAAATTAGGATGGTCCCAAAAAGGACGGATTTCTCAAATTGACTGTGTGTCGGTTTTAAAAGTGCTCCCCCTCTGGCCAACATATGTAATAACAAGTGTGTGTAAGGAAATGAAATGCGCCCCCTTTGGCCAAAATTAATTACACAAAAATTAATAAATATGTATATAGAGACATACTGTAATAACTTGAAGTAAATAATGAAGATTAAAAAACAATTACAAACAAAAAATAAAAAAATTAACTGAAAGCAGTCTTTTTCTCACAATGTGTCGAATTTTTTCTTATAAAATTGGGAACTATTTCTCATATTGATTCTGTTTCTGTAATATTGCAATACATTCTCGTAAAATGATTACTTTTTCATGTGAAATTTGAAATGATTACTTTTTCATGTGAAATGATTACTTTTTCATGTGAAATGATTACTTTTTCATGCTCAATGGTGACATTTGTCATATAGAACTCTGACTTTTATCACAATATTGCCAATTTTTTTGTTGTTCTTGTAAAATAGTGATATTTTTTGAGTAAAATGATGACTTTCGTCCCAATACGGAAAACCATTCCATATAATAGAGAATGTCTCATTTGCACCCCTAGTGGTAAAATCTATCAAAATTAGGATGGTCCCAAAAAGGACGGATTCTTCAAATTGACTGTGTGTCGGTTTTAAAAGTGCTCCCTCTCTGGTCAACATATGAAATAACAAGTGTGTGTAAACATTTGAAATGCTCCCACTCTGGCCAACATATGTAATAAGTGTGTGTAAGAAATGTGCCCCCTTTGGCCAAAGCATTAATTACATTAATATTTAAAATAAACATTGTATTAAATTAAATTGTATACAATTAAATTACATATTTTGTTTTGTAACTATACTACTATACAAAGATTTCCCTCACACTCTGGCCAACATATGTAATAAGTGTGTGTAAGAAATGTGCCCCCTTTGGCCAAAATTAATACAAAATAAATAAATAAATACTTATATAGAGACATACTGTAATAACTTGAAGTAAATAATTAAGATTAAAAACCAATTATAAACAAAAAATGAAAAAAATAACTGAAAGTAGTTTTTTTATCACAAAGTGTCGACTTTTTTCTTATAAAATTGGGAACAATTTCTCATATTCTTTCTGTTTCTGTAATATTGCAATATTTTCTTGTAAAATTACTACTTTTTTATGTGAAATTATTACTTTTTCATGCAAAATGGTGACGTTTGTCATACAAAATTCTGATTTTTATCACAATATTTCCTTTTTTTTTTTTTTTTTTTTTTGCATAGTATGTATATATTATTAATGTTGTAAATACAAATATTTATATATCTAGAAAGGGTGGTCCTAAAGAGATAGGCATTTTTCGGAGGTCTCAAGAAGGTAACAAATACAAGAATGTGTGTGTTTGTATGCGTGTGCATGTGTGTGTGTGTGTGTGTGTGTGTGTGTGTGTGTGTGTGTGTGTGTGTGTGTGTGTGTGTGTGTGTGTGTGTGTGTGTGTGTGTGTGCACGCTCAGTAATCACTCGCCTTTGGTGGCTGCAGACTGATTCAATATTCCGGCGGGTAATTTATGCAGAACTAATTCTCCACAGGAATGGAGCGGAAAAGGAAGGAGAAGAAATGTGCGGAGAAGAACAATCGTCGTCCATGTTTTGAAGTTGCCAATGAAAGGAAATATTGAGCGATGGCATCCATTTGAGCAGGGACGGAAGAAAGAGTGCGTACGTGTGCATGATACACACAGACATGGTGGATAATGTCAAGTATCATAAGTGGTCAGCGGCTTTATCTAGCTCTGCATGCGCTATAAAAATGTTGCTGCCCAATAATGATCTCATTATTTTTGCATTTTTTCATCCAAACTTGAGGCCAGATGAATATGCAAAGTATACCGTGTGAATACATATATATATAGCCTGGTTCATACCTTTCTTTTTTGGTTTTACATTTGGCCTTGCATAAACGAGATGCCTCCCTGGGTGGATTTGCATTTAGTAAAAAAAAAAAAAAACTAAAAAAAAAAAAAAAACGCTGCAATGTGGCGTCGAAGGGATGCAATTAGGATTCATGGCGGCGCCTCGTCTCCGCCATGTGAGACGCCAGCAGCTGATTGATATGGAGGAGCATGGCCACCTTCCTCTTCACGTACCAGCATATTGCTAAAGATCCTTTTTTATGGAGTATTGGAACATTACCAGGAATAATACCCGCGTCCCAAATCAGGGGATGGAAATTGATACCGACATTTTTTCCTGGTTTGCAATGCAGTCTGCTGGAAATAATGGAAAGCGACACTCTACATCAGACCTGGGCAGGTTGCGGCCCGTTAAGCTTTTCAATCCGGCCCACCGGACATTCCCAGATATATTTTTTAAATCTTTAAGATGGAAACTGTAGCTGCCATTATGATGTGCGGTGATGTTTTCAAATGACCGTAAGCCTTGAACGAAACAAGACGCAAATCCCATAGGGGTGATGGAAGGATGGGCAGCGCCTGAGAGCTGCGGCCTGCCACCATGGCCCCCCCACCCCTCCCCTCTGTTGCTAGATATCTTGAGATGTACGTTGTAATATGTATATGTGCTTTGCTATGGAGGTTTTTTCCCACTCCAGACTAGGCCCCCATTGGGAGATCAGCCTAGATCAGGGGTCACCAACGCGGTGCCCGCGGCCACCAGGTAGCCCCTAAGGACCAGGGGCCGTACTTATCAAGCTTCTTAGAGTGCCATTTTACACTTAAGTCCTGAGAATTTGCGAAATTTAGTCCTACTCTCAAACTTAAGAATAAAAGCTTTTTATCAACGTTCTTAAGTCTAAGAATCACTCCTACTCTCCACGATATTTAAGAGACCTTCAGAGGTGTCTTAAGTGGTTAGGAGTTGCCAGCAGGGGATGGCACTGAGGCGAGAGAGACGTGCGCCAACGTTCAGGGAACGGAACAATGTTTTGTTTTTTTTTGATGACGAGCAGCTGATCAAACGGTATCGTTTAGACAGAGCGGATATTATTTTTGTCACAGATTTAATACTTTTCGATTCCTTGTTGATTTCTGCATGTGTCTGCAGTGGGCTAGTATATATAGAGCCACCCACACCAGTTTCAAATGAGTTGCCTAATTAATGAATTGGAAAGAAAATGTTATGACAGTAGCGTATGTGTGTGGCCGTGAGGTGAGTGACGTCAGTGAGTGTGTGGGCGAGAGAAGAGAGGGAGCGGTAGCGTGAGTGCCGGCAGGGACTAGTTTGTTTTGTATTATTTTGTAGTTTATTGTCAAAATATACACTCCCATTGTCCACTTAAATATTTCCAAGATATTTCTTTATTCTTAGACAACGGATTCCCTTCCGTGATTGGTCATTTCTATGGACACAGAAATGACGTCACCTAAAATTCCGTTTACGGCACATAGTAATGTCGTAATTCAGCTCTGAGTGTGACACTTAAGATTCAGTCCTACACTTCGCTGAAAGTGTGAGTAAGACGCTTGATAACTAACTTTTAAGTGCAGCTTTCAGCGAATAATTTCTTTACTCTTAAGTCAGCTCTTAGCAGACTTTTTAGGAGTAATTCTGAGAAGCTTGATAAGTACGGCCCCAGATGAGTAGCCTGCTGGCCTGTTCTAAAAAAAACTCAAATAGCAGCACTTACCAGTGAGCTGCCTCTATTTTTTAAATTGTATTTATTTACTAGCAAGCTGGTCTCGATTTGCTCGACATTTTTAATTCTAAGAGAGACAAAACTCAAATAGAATTTGAAAATCCAAGAAAATATTTTAAAGACTTGGTCTTCACTAACTGACAAAGAAACAGATAACAGATTTGATGTCCAGTTCAAAGTGTGACATGATTTATTTAAAAATTTGAGAATTGACTTTTGTATTTTACATGAGTTATTATTTGTACAAACATGGTGCAAAGTAATTCATGATTTGTTAAAAGATGTTAGTGGCTAGCTAGTTAAAATGGGATATTGTGATTTCACAAGACTGTCTTAGAAGTGATCATTTGAAAATGTTCAATTTGAAAAATGTGCACTTAGAGAAAATATAAAAAATAAAGTGTTGCATATTGATATTTATCTGTTTCTATATATATTTATTGTGAAAAATCATTAAGATGATCAGTGTTTCCACAAAGATAAATATCATTAATTATTAGAGATGTCCGATAATATCGGTCTGCCGATATTATTGGCCGATAAATGCATTAAAATGTAATATCGGAAATTATCGGTATCGTTTTTTTTATTATCAGTATCGGGTTTTTAAAAAAAAATTTAAATTATTTTTTAAAAATTAAATCCACATAAAAAACACAAGATACACTTACAATTAGTGCACCAACCCAAAAAACCTCCCTCCCCCATTCACACTCATTCACACAAAAGGGTTGTTTCTTTCTGTTATTAATATTCTGGTTCCTACATTATATATCAATATATATCAATACAGTCTGCAAGGGATACAGTCCGTAAGCACACATGATTGTGCGTGCTGCTGGTCCACTAATAATACTAACCTTTAACAGTTAATTTTACAAATTTTCATTAATTACTAGTTTCTATGTAACTGTTTTTATATTGTTGTACTTTCTTTTTTATTAAAGAAAATGTTTTTAATTTATTTATCTTATTTTATTTGATACATTTTTTTAAAAAGTACCTTATCTTCACCATACCTGGTTGTCCAAATTAGGCATAATAATGTGTTAATTCCACGACTGCATATATCGGTTGATATCGGTATCGGTTGATATCGGTATCAGTAATTAAAGAGTTGGACAATATCGGCATATCAGATATCGACAAAAAGCCATTATCGGACATCCCTAGTTTCTATATATATTTATTGTGAGAAATCATTAAGATGATCAGTGTTTCCACAAAGATAAATATCATTAATTATTAATAATAACATAGAGTTAAAGGTAAATTGAGCAAATTGGCTATTTCTGGCAATTTATTTAAGTGTGTATCAAACTGGTAGCCCTTCGCATTAATCACTACCCAAGGAGTAGCTCTTGGTTTCAAAAAGGTTGGTGACCCCTGGTCTAGATTGTATTTTTTTACCCATCCTTCCCCAGCGTTGACCTTTTTCCTATCTTTTACGGGGCGACTTGTGGCGACCCATCAGCGTTCACTGCTCGCTGTACATATCCTACCAAGTCAGACCTACACTGTTTCAATGTCCATTTCTCTGATGATGCAATTGTTGATGACTGATGTGCTGATATCAACCAAACCTAACCCCCCCCCCCCCCCCCCGCCCCTCCACATCCCACCAACCGGATTGTAAATAATGTAAATAATTCAATGTATATACTCTGATGATTAACTTGTGTGATGACTGTATTATGATGATAGTATATATTTGTACCATGAATTGATTTACGTGGACCCCGACTTAAACAAGTTGAAAAACGTATTGGGGTGTTACCATTTAGTGGTCAATTGTACGGAATATGTACTGTACTGTGCAATCTACTAATAAAAGTTTCAATCAATCAATCAATCGATTCCTGTTCTGTAACCCTGTACACTGTTTGTTTGTCTAATCTTGAACGGGTTAGTGCTGAAAACAAAGTTCTGTTGTACTTGTGCAATGACAATAAAGACCTTTCCTATCCTATCCTATACAACAGTGGTCACCAACCTTTTTGTAGCTGCGGACCGGTCAACACTTGAAAATTTGTCCCACGGACCAAGGGGGGGTAAGGTTTTTTTTTGTTTTTTTCATAAAGAAATACAATCATGTGTGCTTACGGACTGTATCCCTGCAGACTGTATTGATCTATATTGATATATAATGTATATATTGTGTTTTTTATGTTGATTTAATAAAAAAATAAAAATTTTTTTTTATTTTTTTTAAATTTTTTTAAATTTCCACCAATCGGTCTGCGGACCGGTATCGGGCCGCGGCCCGGTGGTTGGGGACCACTGCTATACAAAGTATTTCAATGGTTGGAATCTGCGCTTTTGCATGTTATACTAGTTACTATGGTAATCTAATTAGTTACTATGGCAATCTAATTAGTAGGGATGTCCGATAATGGCTTTTTGCCGATATCCGATATTCCGATATTGTCCAACTCTTTAATTACCGATACCGATATCAACCGATACCGATACTGATATATACAGTTGTGGAATTAACACATTATTATGCCTAATTTGGACAACCAGGTATGGTGAAGATAAGGTCCTTTTTTTTTAAATTAATAAGATAAATAAATTAAAAACATTTTCTTGAATAAAAAAGAAAGTAAAACAATATAAAATCAGTTACATAGAAACTAGTAATTAATGAAAATTAGTCAAATTAACTGTTAAAGGTTAGTACTATTAGTGGACCAGCAGCACGCACAATCATGTGTGCTTACGGACTGTATCCCTTGCAGACTGTATTGATATATATTGATATATAATGTAGGAACCAGAATATTAATAACAGAAGGAAACAACCCTTTTGTGTGAATGAGTGTAAATGGGGGAGGGAGGTTTTTTGGGTTGGTGCACTAATTGTAAGTGTATCTTGTGTTTTTTATGTTGATTTAATAAAAAAAAAAAAAAAAAAAATAAAAAAAAAATAAAAACGATACCGATAATAAAAAAACGATACCGATAATTTCCGATATTACATTTTAAAGCATTTATCGGCCGATATTATCGGACATCTCTACTAATTAGTTACTATGGTGATCTAAGTCACAGCAGCTCAGACCAGGCACCAAGCAGTGTGGGTGGGGAGCGTTTCCACAGAGTGTTTCCAGAGCTGCCAGCCTGAAATGCGGGTGTCAGGGACAGACGTGAAGGAGATTTTTACAACAAAGTTCTAAAGCTTAGTGATATATCACATATATCAGATTGCAGTGACGTGCGGTGAGGTTCATGGCTGGTGAGGCACGGACTTCATCACAGTCAGATTTACAAACATATGAACCCTAAAGAGTATCTTATCCACCATTTGATTGGCAGCAGTTAACGGGTTATGTTTAAAAGCTCATACCAGCACTCTTCCCTGCTTGGCACTCAGCATCAAGGGTTGGAATTGGGGGTTAAATCACCAAAAATGATTCCCGGGCGCGGCCACTGCTGCTGCTCACTGCTCCCCTCACCTCCCAGGGGGTGATCAAGGGGATGGGTCAAATGCAGAGGACAAATTTCACCACACCTAGTGTGTGTGACAATCATTGCTACTTTAACTTTAACTTTACACATACAAACTGTAGCACACAAAAAAGCAAATTTAATTTAAAAAAAAAACGTTATTATGGTCTTACCTTTACTTATAAATGAAGTCTATGCGCAGCTCCTTTTGAACAAAAAGCATCGATAACTTGTTTTTAGAAGTCTTCCTTATCTTTCTTCAGTTTTAAAAGTCTCTCTGTCTCGATGGAGATGATCCTTTAATTATTACCTCCTGCTTCGATTGAAAGTCCAGTATAGAAAACTGTTTTATTTGAGATATGTAATCCTCCATGTTAAAAGTTCAGGCGAGAGGAACAAATAAACGATCGCTGCTAACTGTTGCTGCTTGTTGTCACTTCTTCTGCAGCCGAGTAGTCGCAAGAATGATATCCGGGATCACTACCGCCCTCTACCACCAGGAGGCGGGATTACCGCGAGCCTCACCCAGTGCGTCTTCGCAGCCGTTTAATGATTGCTCAGCACAAGAAATACGTTACCCACGCATTTGTCCACAAAGTGGTGACCCTCGCCCCATCCTTGTTTGTGAATGACTGAGCATTTCATGGAAGCTGCTTTTATACCCAATCATGGCACCCACCTGTTCCCAATTAGCCTGTTCACCTGTGGGATGTTCCAAATAAGTGTTTGATGAGCGTTCCTCAAATTTCTCAGTCTTTTTTGCCTCTTGTGCCAGCTTTTTTGAAACACGTTGCAGGCATGTTTACTAATATTTGCAAAAAATAACAAAGTTTACCAGTTCGAACGTTAAATATCTTGTCTTTGCAGTCTATTCAATTGAATACAAGTTGAAAAGGATTAGCAAATCATTGTATTCTGTTTTTATTTACCATTTTTACAACGTGCCAACCTCACTGGTTTTGGGTTTTGTATATGCAAAACACAGTGTTACTGTTCAATCTGTGTGTAATGTTACAGTGGCCAACAATATGATATATATTCGTTAAATAAAACCACTGCCTTGTTTTTAATGAATAACTCGGCCTATTATGTTACTGTATTTTATTGTTGGTCATTACGGTGATGCTCGGAGAGCCAAGTTTTCTCAGAGGTGGCGAAGAGGGTTTGAGAAGCACTGCCCTGGATGATATCATAAATAATAGTGAGTATCAGTGTTACGCTCTAGCAGGGCAGCGCTAAGAAGACTCATGTTTGGCGCCGGCCTTTTTTCCTATGTAGGTCAGTGGTCTTGTGCGGCTGCCTTCAGTGGCTAAATTGCCCAGCAGGCAGGTGCCATTATAGCATTTTGTTGTGAGGTAAGCAGCTATGAGAAGTGACAGCAGAAGAATTACTAATGCACTTTGCTTGTCATTTCTCTCAGAAAAGCCCCTGCAGGGAAGGCCTGATTAAATTGATATTCAGCCTCCTGCATGTTGCGGGCCTGGGCTTCATTAGCACGGGGTTTGGATGACACACACATACACACACACACACACACACACACACACACACACACACACACACACACACACACACACACACACACACACAGCGATGAGGGCGCCTGCGTTATGCTTGTAGACATGACGCCATTACTCGTTTCCTCAGTGTTAATGAGGGGGGGGCCTGCGATGTAGCACGTTAATGATTAAAATCACATGATTAGCAGAGCATGTATTTTTTAAAAGGGACATAACAAGAAGATGGCGTTTTTTGGAAGGGGAATAAAGGGATGCACTTGACACGCTGGTGCTTCACAGGAAGTGTCAGGGCACATTAAAAAGGGATCAAAACAAAGTCAGCCTTGAGCTGCAGCTACAATAACACACGTGGCAATATTATGTTGCAGCGAGTTGGCATCATCATACCAGCAGGAGGGCTCCAGTAGGCCCTCTTGTTCCCTAAATATTGATACATGAAAACTTCAAAGACATACATCAACACATTATTTTTGTTTATTTATCCAACAATATGTTTAATATTGGGGTTGAAGTTGTTTGCATTGCATCATGTTAAGAAATAATCACACAGTAATAGTGTACTAAAAAATCCACTATCAATGTAATAAAATTAGGGATGTCCGATAATATCGGCGATTTCAAAACCTCCAAATTTGTTAATGAGAACGACAACTAAGATACACTCTACAATAAAAGTAGCTAGTGCGTAATAAGTACAATACTTACAGTACCAACACTTTGTAGGGCGCAACAAAAACCTTGATTCATCAAAGACTGTACTGTCGAGACAACACACCATCGATATTATCGGCCGATAAATGCGTTAAAATGTAATATCGGAAATGATCGGTATCGTTTTTTTTATTATCTGTATGTTTTTTTTTGTTTTTTTTTAATTAAATCAACATAAAAAACACAAGATACACTTACAATTAGTGCACCAACCCAAAAAACCTCCCTCCCCCCATTTCTTTCTGTTATCAATATTCTGGTTCCTACATTATATATCAATATATATCAATACAGTCTGCAAGGTATACAGTCCGTAAGCACACATGATTGTGCGTGCTGCTGCTCCACTAATAGTACTAACCTTTAACAGTTAATTGTACTCATTTTCATTAATTACTAGTTTCTATGTAACTGTTTTTATATTGTTTTACTTTCTATTTTATTCAAGAAAATGTTTTTAATTTAGTTATCTTATTTTATTATTATTTTTTAAAAAGGACCTTATCTTCACCATACCTGGTTGTCCAAATTAGGCATAATAATGTGTTAATTCCACGACTGCATATATCGGTTGATATCGGTATCGGTTGATATCGGTATCGGTAATTAAAGAGTTGGACAATATCGGAATATCGGATATCGGCAAAAAGCCATTATCGGACATCCCTAAATAAAATCATATATATTATTTAATCATCAGGACTTCTCTTCCTCCTATGCAGGAGATCGCAAAAAGCAGCTGCCTGACCAGGGCTCAGAAAATCTGCAGAGACTATGTATGTATGTATGTATATATACATACATACATACATACATACATACACACATATATATATCCATGCATCCATTTTCTACCGCTTGTATGAGTTGGGAAATTGTGTTAGATGTAAATATAAACGGAATACAATGATTTGCAAATCCTTTTCAACCCAAATTCAGTTGAATATGCTACAAAGACAACATATTTGATGTTCAAACTGATAAACATTTTTTTTTGTGCAAATAATCATTAACTTTAGAATTTGATGCCAGCAACACGTGACAAAGAAGTTGGGAAAGGTGGCAATAAATACTGATAAAGTTGAGGAATGCTCATCAAACACTTATTTGGAACATCCCACAGGTGAACAGGCAAATTGGGAACAGGTGGGTGCCATGATTGGGTATAAAAGTAGATTCCATGAAATGCTCAGTCATTCACAAACAAGGATGGGGCGAGGGTCACCAATTTCTCAACAAATGCGTGAGCAAATTGTTGAACAGTTTAAGAAAAACCTTTCTCAACCAGCTATTGCAAGGAATTTAGGGATTTCACCATCTACACTCCGTAATATCATCAAAGGGTTAAGAGAATCTGGAGAAATCACTGCACGTAAGCAGCTAAGCCCGTGACCTTCCATCCCTCAGGCTGTACTGCATCAACAAGCGACATCAGTGTGTAAAGGATATCACCACATGGGCTCAGGAACACTTCAGAAACCCACTATGTCAGTAACTACAGTTTGTCGCTACATCTGTAAGTGCAAGTTAAAACTCTCCTATGCAAGGCGAAAACCGTTTATCAACAACACCCAGAAACGCCGTCGGCTTCGCTGGGCCTGAGCTCATCTAAGATGGACTGATACAAAGTGGAAAAGTGTTCTGTGGTCTGACGAGTCCACATTTCAAATTGTTTTTGGAAACTGTGGACGTCGTGTCCTCCGGACCAAAGAGGAAAAGAACCATCCGGATTGTTATAGGCGCAAAGTGTAAAAGCCAGCATCTGTGATGGTATGGGGGTGTATTAGTGCCCAAGACATGGGTAACTTACACATCTGTGAAGGCACCATTAATGCTGAAAGGTACATACAGGTTTTGGAGCAACATATGTTGTCATCCAAGCAACGTTACCATGGACGCCCCTGCTTATTTCAGCAAGACAATGCCAAGTGGCTTCATAGTAAAAGAGTGCGGGTACTAGACTGGCCTGCCTGTAGTCCAGACCTGTCTCCCATTGAAAATGTGTGGCGCATTATGAAGCCTAAAATACCACAACGGACTGTTGAACAACTTAAGCTGTACATCAAGCAAGAATGGGAAAGAATTCCACCTGAGAAGCTTCAAAAATGTGTCTCCTCAGTTCCCAAACCTTTACTGAGTGTTGTTAAAAGGAAAGGCCATGTAACACAGTGGTGAACATGCCCTTTCCCAACTACTTTGGCACGTGTTGCAGCCATGAAATTCTAAGTTAATTATTATTTGCAAAAAAAAATAAAGTTTATGAGTTTGAACATCAAATATGTTGTCTTTGTAGACAACTTGTTGTTCAACTGAATATGGGTTGAAAAGGATTTGCAAATCATTGTATTCCGTTTATATTTACATCTAACACAATTTCCCAACTCATAGGGAAACGGGGTTTGTGTATATATATATACCGCTTATATATATATATATATATATATATATATATATATATATATATATATATATATATATATATATATATATATATATATATATATATATATAAGCGGTAGAAAATGGATGGATGGATATATATATATATATATATATATATATATATATATATATATATATATATATATATATATATATATAAGCGGTAGAAAATGGATGGATGGATGGATATATATATATATATATATATATATATATATATATATATATATATATATATATATATATATATATATATATATATATATATATATATATATATATATATATATTAGGGATGTCCGATAATGGCTTTTTGCCGAGATCCGATATTCCGATATTGTCCAACTCTTTAATTACCGATACCGATATCAACCGATACCGATATCAACCGATATATACAGTCGTGGAATTAACACATTATTATGCCTAATTTGGACAACCATGTATGGTCGAAGATAAGGTACTTTTTAAAAAAAATAAAAAATAAGATAACTAAATTAAAAACATTTTCTTGACTAAAAAAGAAAGTAAAACAATATAAAAACAGTTACATAGAAACTAGTAATTAATGAAAATGAGTAAAATTAACTGTTAAAGGTTAGTACTATTAGTGGACCAGCAGCACGCACAATCATGTGTGCTTACGGACTGTATCCCTTGCAGACTGTATTGATATATATTGATATATAATGTAGGAACCAGAATATTGATAACAGAAAGAAATGGGGGGAGGGAGGTTTTTTGGGTTGGTGCACTAATTGTAAGTGTATCTTGTGTTTTTTATGTTGATTGAATAAAAAACAAACAAAAAACAACAACAACAAAAAACGATACAGATAATAAAAAAACCGATACCGATAATTTCCGATATTACATTTTAACGCATTTATCGTTAATATATATATTAGGGATGTCCGATAATATCGGCCTGCCGATATTATCGGACATCCCTAATATATATATATATATATATAAAATATATATATATATATAAGTGGTAGAAAATGGATGGATGGATATATATATATATGTGTGTGTATGTATGTATGTATGTATGTATGCAACATGTACATGTAACATCAATTGAATTTGCATCATTGGGATTGATAGATAGATATACTGGCCCCTGGACACATTTTTTTCTGTAAATTTGGCCCCCCGAGTCAAAATAATTGCTCAAGATGGTAACGTCACTTTCTAAAGAAATTCTCCCACCCGAAAACGTTTGCGTCTTGCGGCTCCTAAAATCGTTCAGTTGTTCCGTCAGCTTACTCGCCCTCAACATAACACAATTGGTTATTATGATACTGTTGACACGCGTGACCATGAGTGACGTGTAAACCGTCCACATAACCAACAAACGTGCGGTTAGCGCCAGGCAAATATTTACCATCGCTGCTCAAGACATCATCCCCAGTGCAAATAAATGAAGTGAATTCTCCCCCTTTGCACCATCACCTAAACGGATACTCCATCCCCGGGGAACACCTTTGCAATCTGCGCCGACTTCCTGGTGGCGTTCCACCCCCCGCCCGCCGCCGCCGCCGCTCTTCCTCCAATCCCACCCTCTGTCTTCTCTCAGGGACTTTGAAGTCTGCAAGGCTGATGATAAATATGCTAATGGGCCTGGGGGAGAGGTAGGGGGTGCGACTACAAGTAGCAGATAGCGCTGTGAGAGGAAAGTGCCACCCGCGGTTCTAATATATGGAGGCTAGGAGGTGTTACTAGAATAAACAAGCAAGAATTTGTGCTGCACATTTGAAAGCTTCCCTCAACTTGACCTTAAAAGTATTTGTTATTCTGGAAATGGGGACTCGGGTTGTAAAATGCTATTAAACTCACGTGATTGCAGTAAATTGCGTTCAACATACGTCGACTGTATGACAATATATTATACAAAACCCAAAAGCAGTGAAGTTGGCACGTTGTGTAAATGGTAAATAAAAACAGAATACAATGATTTGCAAATCCTTTTCAACCTATATTCAAGTGAATAGACTGCAAAGACAAGATACTTAACGTCCGATCTGGTAAACGTTGTTATTTTTTGCAATAATTCGCTCATTTGGAATTTGATGCCTGCAACATGTTCCATAAAAGCTGGCACAAGTGGCAAAAAAGACTGAGAAAGTTGAGGAATGCTCATCAAACACTTATTTGGAACATCCCACAGGTGAACAGGCTAATTGGGAACAGGTGGGTGCCATGACTGGGTATAAAAGCCGCTTCCATGAAATGCTCAGTCATTCACAAACAAGGATGGGGCGAGGGTCACCACTTTGTCAACAAATGCGTGAGCAAATTGTCCCAACAGTTTAAGAACAACATTTCTCAACCAGCTATTGCGAGGAATTTAGGGATTTCACCATCTACGGTCCGTAATATCATCAAAAGGTTCAGAGAATCTGGAGAAATCACTGCACGTAAGCCATGATATTACGGACCTTCGATCCCTCAGGCGGTACTGCATGAAAAACCGACATCAGTGTGTAAAGGATATCACCACATGGGCTCAGGAACACTTCAGAAAACCACTGTCAGTAACTACAGTTGGTCGATACATCTGTAAGAGCAAGTTAAAACTATACTATGCAAAGCGAAAGCCATTTATCAACAACACCCAGAAACGCCGCCGGCTTCGCCGGGCCCAAGCTCATCTAAGATGGACTGATGCAAAGTGGAAAAGTGTTCTGTGGTCTGACGAGTCCACTTTTCAAATTTTTTTTTTGACGTCGTGTCCTCCAGACCAAAGAGTAAAAGAACCACGCTTCATTCAACATAGGAGTATTATTATGGTGTGTGTATAAGGTAAGACATATTATCTGGCGTTTTGTTTCGCAATATTATGCAAAAGCAACTTTTCTTACCTTCTGGTACCTGCTGATCTGTATTTGGGATCTGCATAAGTCCCGAAAATGTGCGCATGTCCATAATTGATAAGCTTCTTCTTTTTCCTCTATCTTCTTGTTATGGGACATTCACCCTCCGCTGTTGCCATTTCTAATATAAAGTAGTGTAAAGTTCTTACTTATATCTGTCAGTAAACTCGCCATAAAAGCGCTAAAACATACCGGTATAGTGAGTTTACATTATTCACCCGAGGAACTTTAGTTATTAGAGAGTTCTGGTCGGACGGTTTTTCACGGGACACATTTCCGGCGGATGAGGACATGCTGCTCTGTTATTGATTGAAGTAAAGTCTGAATGTCATTAAAACAGTTAGCTCCATCTTTTGACACTTCTTCCACTCCCGTCCTTGCACGCTACACCGCTACAACAAAGATGACGGGGAGAAGACGCTGCCGAAGGTGAGCCACGTAAATAAGACCGCCCACAAAACGGAGCATCCGGAAGCGACTGTCAGAAAGCGGCTTGAAGAGGATCTGTAAAACATCATCCATGCAACATTTTGACCAAATAACCACCATTACATGTTATGTAGACCACAAGGAAGTGTTTTACATTTAGAAAAAAATAACAATAATATGACCCTTTTAATGCGCCTTATGGTCTGGAAAATACGGTACTTGAATGTGTCATTAATTACTTACAATAATGCAATAATGAAATCACAATTTTTTAATTTAACAATTAAATAATAGAATCAATAATTAATTAAATAATTAAATACAATTGTAAATTCAATTGATTGATGACATACATACATTATGTATTTAATTCCAATTATAATTCATTAATAACACATTAAGGTAGTTATTTAAAGATGTATGTATTTATTAAATTGTGTCCCATTTCAGCCCTCCGTTTGTATTCAGGATCTTGTTTTGCTTTTTAATTGACTTTATTCTTGGTTTTCTTGTGTGGTGCCATTTGTTACGCTTGGGTGGCATGGTAATGTGCGGATCGTTCCCCCGAGATGCAGACGGAACCCCGGAGGCAGGTAGGAAAATGATTCATTTTCCATAAATCAGTCAAGAATACAAAAATACAAGCGTGCCGATAGCACGGGAAGCTATAGTAAAGCTACGGAAAGGCATAGCATCGAGAACAAGAACACAAATGCAAAAATCACCAAACGTAAATGTTGCATGAAGCGACAAAAAACAGCCGGACCGAGTGTGGCGAGAGGCAGGAATAAATAGCTCTCTGATTAGTGCCCGGGAGCAGGTGAGTGTCCCGACCACTAATCAGAGGCAGGTGGGAAATAATCAGCACCCATGGCAACCGAGAAACACAAACCCAGGGGTGCTGAAACAGAACTAAGGGAGTCTTAAACTAAACAAAACACGATCCGGGCAACACATCATCACAACATTAATGACATGAAGGGGGACTGAAGAAAACTTCAAAAGTGCACAGATTTCATTCATTCATTCGTTATATAATATATATATATATATATATATATATATATATATATATATATATATATATATATATATATATATATATATATATATATATATATATATATATATATATATATATATATATATATATATATTCATATGTGTGTATATATATGTATATATATATATATATATATATATATATATATGAATATATATATATATATATATATATATATATATATATATATATATATATATATATATATATATATATATATATATATATATGAATATATATATATATATATATATATATATATATACACACATATGAATATATATATATATATATATATATATACACATATATATATATATATATATATATATATATATATATATATATATATATATATATATATATATATATATATATATATATATATATATATATATATATATATATATATATATATATATATATATATATATATATATATATATATATATATATATATATATATATATATGTATACACTACCTTTCAAAAGTTTGGGGTCACATTGAAATGTCCTTATTTTTCAATGAAGATAACTTTAAACTAGTCTTAACTTTAAAGAAATACACTCTATACATTGCTAATGTGGTAAATGACTATTCTAGCTGCAAATGTCTGCTTTTTGGTGCAATGTCTACATAGGTGTATAGAGGCCCATTTCCAGCAACTATCACTCCAGTGTTCTAATGGTACAATGTGTTTGCTCATTGGCTCAGAAGGCTAATTGATGATTAGAAAACCCTTGTGCAATCATGTTCACACATCTGAAAACAGTTTAGCTCGTTACAGAAGCTACAAAACTGACCTTCCTTTGAGCAGATTGAGTTTCTGGAGCATCACATTTGTGGGCTCAATTAAACGCTCAAAATGGCCAGAAAAAGAGAACTTTCATCTGAAACTCGACAGTCTATTCTTGTTCTTAGAAATGAAGGCTATTCCACAAAATTGTTTGGGTGACCCCAAACTTTTGAACGGTAGTGTATATATATATATATATATATATATATATATATATATATATATATATATATATATATATATATATATATATATATATATATATATATATATATATATATATATATATATATATATATATATATATATATATATATATATATATATATATATATATATATGTCTTAAAAATCTCCTGAGGATTGAGGTAACCCCTCATGAAACAGGCCTGTAGAGATGAAATAGTCTTGTGATTTTTTCCCACACATACATATATATATATATATATATATATATATATATATATATATATATATATATATATATATATATATATATATATATATATATATATATATATATATATATATATATATATATATATATATATATATATATATATATATATATATATATATATATATATATATATATATATATATATATAAAATAAATCAATCCATTTAATATTTTAGATTTTTCAAGAAAACTTTTAGATAAGGCGGGCCAAATGGGAAACACCTAAATAACTAAATATTAAAAAATGTACTTCAATGTATTATTAGTTAATTAAATCATTAAAGAAATAATGAAATAAATAATACATTTAATTAATGTAATCGCAAAAGCCACATTCATTGATTCCTTTGCAATGACTGCTATGTGGGGAAACAAAGACTCAAAGATTCAAAAAGGTATACATTGCTTATGATTAGAGATGACCGATAATATCGGACTGCCGATATTATCGGCCGATAAATGCTTTAAAATATAATATCGGAAATTATCGGTTTCAAAAAGTGAAATTCATGACTTTTTAAAACGCCGCTGTGTACACGGACGTAGGGAGAAGTACAGAGCGCCAATAAACCTTAAAGGCACTGCCTTTGCGTGCCGGCCCAATCACATAATATCTACACCTTTTCACACACACAAGTAGAATGCAATGCATACTTGGTCAACAGCCATACAGGTCACACTGAGGGTAGCCGTATAAACAACTTTAACACTGTTACAAATATGCGCCACACTGTGAACCCACACCAAACAAGAATGACAAACACATTTCGGGAGAACATCCGCACCGTAACACAACATAAACACAACAGAACAAATACCCAGAACCCCTTGCAGCACTAAGTCTTCCGGGACGCTACAATATACACCCCCCGCTACCCCCTAAAAACCCCGCCCACCTCAACCTCCTCATGCACTCTCAGGGAGAGCATGTCCCAAATTCCAAGCTGCTGTTTTGAGGCATGTTAAAAAAAAATAATGCACTTTGTGACTTCAACAATAAATATGGCAGTGCCATGTTGGCACTTTTTTCCATAACTTGAGTTGATTTATTTTGGAAAACCTCGTTACATTGTTTAATGCATCCAGCGGGGCATCACAACGAAATTAGGCATAATAATGTGTTAATTCCACGACTGTATATATCGGTATCGGTTGATATCGGAATCGGTAATTAAGAGTGGGATAATATCGGAATATCGGCAAAAAAGCCATTATCGGACATCTCTACTTATGATGTATTGTATGTTTTTGGCTCAGATTTCGATACTTTATATTTGAAATTCCAACTGTAATGTATTGCAAATACAGCTATTGTAAACATTGGTGTACATATGTTAAGTATTTGTATTTTAATTTTAGATTCAACCTTTGGAGTATGAGGACACTCCTGGTAAAAAATTGACTAATGCAGAACATAGCAAACATGGACTAATGCAATGTTTGCTGTTTATTCGGGTAGGAATGTCACATGTCACACCAACAACATTTTCGACCATCAAAGCATGATCGTAATAATCCACATTTTGTATCATTGACATCGCTAATAACACGAAAGTCGGTACCAAATTATTGGTACCGGGACAACCCTAGTACCTATAAACCACCACTAGGTGCTCCCATTCCCTCTCCAGTACGTGCATGTTCTTCTTAATTTGCGCTGTATTACCCGGCAGGCAGTGAAACAGATGTTTGGTCTTTAAATTGGGATGTTTACTGCTAACAAGAATGATGGGGGAGTGAAATCGTCAACAACTCTGACAAGCATAAATCACGCTTGAACATATATGTAAATATATGCCTGTTTTCTTGTAATTACGGAATAATTTGAAGCAAAACATTTTAGAGAAGAATAGCAAACGTTGTCACCAAGTCTTTAAAAATGGGGAGGAATTTGGCATTTTGTGTATTTTACACCTCTGCGTAAAATATACTTTTTTTTTTACCTCTCTACCCGGCACAGGCATGCAAAGTGTCTCCTTATGTCTCCCAAAAAAGCGAGCCAACGTCTTGGAGGCGCGCGTTTGATGCCCCGAAGGTGACAGCGGTGGATCTGTTGCAGGTGTCGGAGGCGACTTCAGCGCTGTCAGGAAGCATCTCGCCACTCCACTCTGATCTCGCCGCAGCTCCGACATATTTAGGGTGCAGAGATGGGGGGAAGAAAACAGGTAAACAATCACCAGTCTCCCCGACGAGGTAGTCAAGGTGGGAATGTTGTACTTTTTTGGAACGGATGCATAACAATGAAGACAAACTTACAAATGTTCAGTATAAAACTTTGTTGAAAGTGTTGCTATAGGCAGGATTCGTCTCGCTGCACCTCAAGTCCAGTTAAAAAAAATATTGGCGGGCCCTTTTATGCTAACTATGCTGTTTCCGTGGCAACAGTGGCTCCCAAAGTCACACAGGGTGGAAAAGGACAGGGAGATGCTGCAGCTGCAAAATCGAAATGAAACATTGACAAATAAAGGATATAATGAGAAGGAATTTAGGATATTACTTTTTAATCCGATTCACTTATTTATCCGTTTTTACAGCAAATTACTGTAAATTGAAAAACAATACCACTGTTATTTTTACGGTATAATTCTGGCCACTGATCTGCCAGTTTGTTTTTTTTTTACGGAAAATTTACCGTCGTAGTTTTTACAGTGCATTGCTGCAAATTGAATAACTTTACCACTGTTACCGTATTTTTCGGACTATAAGGCACACTTAAAATCATTGCATTTTCTCAAAGCTCGACAGTGCGCCTTATAACCCGGTGCACCTAATGTATGGACTAATATTGGTTGTGCTTACCAACCTCGAAGCTATTTTATTTAGTACATGGCGAAATAATAAGTGTGACCAGTAGATGGCAGTCACACATAAGAGATACGTGTGGACTGCAATATGATGGCAGTTACACATAAGAGATATGTGTAGACTACAATATGACTCAAGTAAACAACACCAACATGTTATACATTCCATTGAAAATATAGAACATTACACACGGCGCTCAAAATCAATCAAAATGTTTTAGTACGACTTTGGTAAGCTATGAAGCCACACCGCTTGATGGATGGAGTATTATTATGGTGTGTGTGTGTGTATAAGGTAAAAACTTATTATCTGGCGTTTTGTTTTGCAATATTTTGCAAAAGCAACTTTTCTTACCTTCTAGTGCCTGCTGATCTGTATTTGGGATCTGCATAAGTCCTGAAAATGTGCATAATCTATGCAACGTTTTGACCAAAGAACCACCAATTACATGTTATGTAGACCACAAGGAAGTGTTTCCAATTTAGAAAAACAAAAATGAATATGACCCTTTTTCAGTGGCCTAGTGGTTAGAGTGTCCGCCCTGATATCGGAAGGTTGTGAGTTCAAACCCCGGCCGAGTCATACCAAAGACTATAAAAGTAGGACCCATTAAACTCACAGCTTGGCACTCAGCATCAAGTGTTGGAATTGGGGGTTAAATCACCAAAAATGATTCCCGGGCGCTGCCACCGCTGCTGCTCACTGCTCCCCTCACCTCCCAGGGGGTGATCAAGGGTGATGGGTCAAATGCAGAGAATAATTTCGCCACACCTAGTGTGTGTGTGACAATCATTGGTACTTTAACTTTACCTTTAATGCGCCCTATAATCCGGTGCGCCTTTTGTATGAAAATAGACCTGACTAGACCCGCTCATCGGCAGCTTTTTTTTCTACGGAAAAATCTACCGTCGTAGTTTTCACATTAAATAACTCTACCACTGTTATTTTTACAGTAAAATTCTGCCGACTGAGCTGCCAAGTGTTTACTGCAAAATCTACGGTCGTTTTTACAGCAAACTACTGTGAGCTGCCAGTTTTTTGACGTAAAATCTGCGGTTGTTTTTACAATATATTGCCGTAAATGTAAAAACGATACCACTTTTCTCCGTCATCTTTGTTGCAGCGGTGTAGCGTGCAAGGACGGGAGTGGAAGAAGTGTCAAAAGATGGCGCTAACGGTTTTAATGACATTCAGACTTTACTTCAATCAATAACGGAGCAGCATCTCCTCATCCGTGGCTCACTAGTGCAACAACAACGCCGGAAATGTGTCCCGTGAAAAACCGTCCGACCGGAACTCTCTAATAACTAAAGTTCCTTGGGTGAATAATGTAAACTCACTACACCGGTATGTTTTAGTGCTTTCATGGCGAGTTTACTGACAGATATAAGTAAGAACTTTACACTACTTTATATTAGAAATGGCAACAGTGGAGCATGAATGTCCCATAACAAGAAGATAGAGAAAAAGAAGAAGCTTATTGACTACGGTGTCGCCACGGACTACAAGGGCGGACGCGCAAATTTTCCGGACTTATGCAGATCTCAAATACAGATCGGCAGGTACCAGAAGGTAAGAAAAATTGCTTTTGCATAATATTGCGAAACAAAACGCCAGATAATATGTCTTACCTTATACACACACCATAATAATACTCCTATGTTGAAGCACAGTACAATCCATCAAGCGGTGCGGCTTCACAGTTTACCAAAGTCGTACTAAAACATTTTGATAGATTTTTAAGCACCGTGTGTAATGTTCCATACTTTCAATGGAACATATAACATGTTGGTGTTGTTTACTTGAGTCATATTGCACTCTACACGTATCTCTTATGTGTGACTGCCATCATATTGCAGTCTACACGTATCTCTTATGTGTGACTGCCATCATATTTTTTCATTTTTTAATCTTTAATCTTTTAATTTTCCTGAGGGAACTCTCCTGAAGGAATCAATAAAGTACTATCTATCTATCTATTGCAGTCTGCACGTATCTCTTATGTGTGACTGCCATCATATTGCAGCCTACACGCATCTCTTATGTGTGACTGCCATCATATTTTTTCATTTTTTAATCTTTAATCTTTTAATTTTCCTGAGGGAACTCTCCTGAAGGAATCAATAAAGTACTATCCATCTATCTATTGCAGTCTGCACGTATCTCTTATGTGTGACTGCCATCATATTGCAGTCTCCACGCATCTCTTACGTGTGACTGCCATCATAGTGCAGTCTACACGTATCTCTTATGTGCGACTGCCATCTACTGGTCACACTTATCATCACACCATGTACCAAATAAAATAGCTTGGAGGTCGGTAAGCACAACCAAAATTATTCCGTACACGAGTTATAAGGCGCACTGTCGAGTTTTGAGAAAATGAAAGGATTTTAAGTACGCCTTATAGTCCGAAAAATACGGTACATTTTAGATATTAGTATTACTGTAAATACAACGACTGCAGACTTTACAGAATTTTTACCGTAAAGTCTGCAGTCGTTATTTTTACAGTAAGACATACATTTAAAATGTGTCTTTGAAGGCTTTTTTCCACCACACTGCCACCTGCTGGATCCGGTGGGGCACTTCCTCATATGCCCCTAATGCAAAATTTGTGTAATGGAGCGCGTGCATGGAGACTGGACTGTAGGTGTCACTGTCGCTCGTAGCATTGGCGGACCCAGGGTCCGTTGGGGGTCCCCGCCACCCCGTCCCCGCTTTGCGGTAAGTCAGATGTTCCGAACGCATTGTGCGCCTGGATGTTGGATGGGCTGGCAGCAAAAGGTGACATCTGGTGACTAATGTGCTCACATGTGAACGTCGCTCCCTGCGCTCTGCGGGCAGCAGCTGCTCCGCAAAGGCCGCAAATGAGACGGGAGGGGGCGAGGAGGAGCGGGTGGGGGGGGGGGGGTTCGCTCGCTGCCAGCCTCGGCCTCCGAGCGGTGGGGGCAGGGGCTCACTGGCTCGGAGGAGGAGGAGTAGTGACATGTATGTTCGCCACGCCAGCCGTCTGACTCTTCAAGAAGGGGGAGGGTTCGCGTCACGGGGAAATCAATGGCTTTTTCTTTTTTTTGGGGGGGGGGGGGGGGGGGGGGGGTCTCCACATCCACTCTGTTGCCATTTTGGGTTCCCCCGAAACCGAGCGCCTCCAAGGTTGAATCGCCCGCATCTTGAGTCACAGGATGTGGAGCAGATGGGAAGGTGACAGGGCACTACCTAAAATAAATAGGCCGACACCACCGATGGTCTGTGACTACTCTCATGTGCTGGAGCTTTGACAGACCTCACAATCAACGCCAGGTCCCTCAAAGGAAACACACTTATTAGGCCGAGAAGATGGATGCGGTTCTCAGGTTTCAAGCGACTGCTGTCGGCATCTGGCGGACGCTTCTTAGCGAGTCGAACTTAGTGCCAGTGGCGGGCCGTGCGTTTCCCACTTAGGCCTTCAGTGATGTCCGACTTCAATGATTACCTCTCAAAATACCATAATTTATGTCACCACATGACCACTGCTGGAGAAATACTATACAGAAACACATTTACGCACTGCTGGGCATTGTACAAAACGGGTTATTTTCTGGCGCATTTAAAAATCAATAAACCTGCCGCATGAGCAATTAAAACATATCTTATGTGGTACTGTCAAAATTAAAATTGCTACAAACATATTAAACGTGAAAAAATTGAGAAATAAAATATCTGAACTCACATTTCTGTCACGGCGGGGTTGCAGCTTGCTGCGAGGTTCGTTCCCCCGGGATGCAAACGGACGACTCCGGACAGGACTTGCAGGTAGGAACATGACTTAATCTTGAAAAAACTCTCAAAAAGGTGCAAACAAAAAGGAACACAAGGCGAAGGCACAACGCGCTGATCGCACTTGGAGCTAAAGCAAATACTTAGCATAGACTATGGCAAGGAAAACTTACTAGCTGTGGCATGAACAAAACAAAACTTACGTGACTCTAGCATAAGCAAACAATGACGCCCGACCGAGTGTGGCGAGCAACGTGAATAAATAGCTCTCTGATTAGTGCTCGGCAGCAGGTGAATGTGCCGAACACTAATCAGAGGCAGGTGGAAATAATAAGTAACCATGGTAACTAGGGTTGTGAACGATAAACCGATGCGACCGAGTATTCGATTCAACAAGTGAGCGATTAGATTGCATCGGTAGCAGACTCCTCAATCAATGTGAATAATCCATGAATTCCTAGCTGAATCGGTTATAGAGTCATGGATCGGTTATCGCGAGACTCTGCATGGGTTGGCTAGATTACAATATGCGTCAGCGTCTCCAAAACAACGCGAGAGCTGAAGCTACTCGCCAAACGCGGTAGCCGCCTAGCTGGTATTAGCACGAGTGATAAACAAGGGACAACACGGAAAATGAATGTGGAGGAGAACGAAAGCGTCAGTCTGACCGAAGGTGATAATGGAACGAGAAAGATTTTCAACGCATCGGGGAGACAGAAATCCAAAGTGTGGAAAGTTTTTGGGTCTTATAAGAAGGAAGGGAAGCGCGACAGAAGCCAGGCTATTTGTAAATTGAGTCGAACATCGTTGACGTACACTGGCAGCACCACAAATCTCGACCAGCATGCAAAGAGGAAACACGGCCAAGAGTACGGTGAGTTAAAACCCCTTGCCAACGAGCAATCTCAGATTTTGAGATGTGTTATAGGTGTGTAACTTGTTTACATTGTAATGTTGCACCTTTGTTACCTACCTCTAGTGTTCAAAACTATGCTCAGGCTGAAATATTGCACTTTGTTGTTACTATTCTGTGCTACTTTTACCTCTGGAGTTCCCATCCTACAATTCAGCCAGACTTTTTTTGGTCCATGTCTAGAAATAAATACATTGACATGTGATTTTGTTGTTCTGTTTTTTTTGCCAGTGCCATAAAGCCACAATGCTTGGGGATTTGGAGTCTTGAATATTAACCGTCAAATCGAATCGTATCGTTCGGAATCGAATCCAATCGAATCGGTCTGTAATAAAAGGATATCGTTTTTGAATCGAATCGTAACCTGTGTATCTAGATGCATATCGTTTATCAGAGAGAGATGTGCAACCCTAATGGTAACTAACAAGGGTGCACAAAAACAGGAACTAGCAGAGCATACCAAAACCTGATCCAGACCACGGATCATGACAATTTCATCGCCGGAACAGCTGAGCTAGCTTCCCGGGTTTGGCCGACATCGTCTCACAAGATGTAGTTTCTCTTTAAATATCCTTCTTGAAAATGGCCTTGCAAATATATGTGTTGTCTTGTCTAATCATAAAAGATGCAGACGAGGCGTGTTGGCTGAGTTCTTAAAGTTTACTCCACAGCGTGCTCGTCGATAACATCTATAACCGCATTCTGATTGATCTGTTGGTGGACTGCCTATTGTCTAACATGCCAACAGTGGGAAATTGCATGCAGTACAGATGTCTACCAAAATCCATTGGAAAAAAAAGTACATTTAAAACAAATTCTGCAGATTTTGCCAAAAGTTGGACGTTTTCTTCCTTGACCTGAACAACATCCCTCCACCAATTCTGTGAAAATTCTCTGTTTAAAAAAACCAATCCATCTTAAAGACCAACAGACCTGCACAGCAAAGAAAGTAACACCAAAATAAATTACTTGAAATTACTCCAAATCCCCCCCAAAATACTATTTATTCATTTATAATATAATATTTTAATTTGATTTGATTCTGCTTGATCTGGTGGGGGACTGTTTAACATGCCAACAGAACATATGCAGAACATTTGTCTACCAAATTCCATTGAAAAAAAATTCAATTTCAAACAATTTTAACAGATTTTGCCCAAAGTTGGATGTATTGACCTGAACAACATCCCTCCACCAAGTTCTGTATAAAATCGTCTAGCTTGTTTTTTTTCGTAATCGATCTTAAAGCCCAACCGACCAGTACAGCAAAGAAAGTACTAGAAGAGTTGGCTGCAACTAAAGAAATGACTCTAAATTACTCCAAAAGCCCCCCAAAATACTATTTATTAATGTATAATATAATATTTTGATTTGATTTAAAGGGAAACTGCTTTTAAAAAAATGTTTGCCTATCGTTCATAATCATTATGAGAGACAAGAACACACTTTTTTTTTTTAAAGATTTTAAAGATGATAAAAAACGCTTGCACGATGCGGCTAATGGGAGTCACCATTGTAGCCTTCAAAACCCTCTAATACAACTTCAAAACCCTCTAATACAACTTCAAAACCGCCCATCAACGTTTTATATACACACTGCAAGTCTATATTTCATGTATTAACAGACACGTTCATAACAATATGTAATATGTTCAATATTTACCCTATTTTGATCATTCAACCATTTCTGGGACTGATTTATTGCACGCTGTGGAAGTCGCTTCCTACTCGTTCCACCTTTACACACGTCGCAGGAGCCAGGTGTGCCGTTTCAACAAAGTTTTAATGTTCATGTATTCAATCAACAATATTTTCAGATGTTTTCTCTCCAGTCTCTCCCACCCCCTCTCCTCCACCCCCTCTCCTCCACTGGCCACTCACTGTTAAAGACAACAGATAATTAGATTACCACATACCACCTGTGAAATCTAATCACCTGCCAGCTGTGTCTCGCCGTCAGCACATGCTATCCGATGGTGCTCCGCCCTCAACACCATCGACAGAGGCGGTGACCTTTGCTCCTGCAGGCGCGCTGATCACACTCTCCCTCCACACACGCGTTGTTTTCTGTTTCCATAGCAGTGCACGTCTGACTTCTGGCAACATGCGTTTGTTTTTTCCTACTTCCGGAATCAAACACGAGTGTTGTTTTCTAATCATGTCAGACTTGGTAACAGACAACAAAGATGACCATTTTTGGACAAATGAGGATTTACAACCTTATGCTTTTCTATCGAAATATACTGCAGCTTTTGACGCTATAAATATGGAACTTGGAGCCAAGCTATTTCGACATAAATGGTGTGCTCGCCCAAAATCAACAGGAAACGTCGACAAACAACTGTCCATCGAGTGAGTCACTTTAATATCGATCATGGAACACGCAGCACGCCATGAGTGTTAGTACACTTACAGTACAAACGCTGTCAGGCTAGTTCAGCTGTGTACAAACAAAACATGAAATGTGGTCTAATACTTTTAGAGATACTGTAATGTTATTGTTTATGTTTTTAAGTCAGTACAAAATGGTGTCGTATCGCAGTGTTGTGCATTACAAACCCAAATGTGTTTTGTGTTGTAGTAGAAGCTCGCTTATCTCTCGCCCTAGTTAGCTTTTACGGCTAATACCGTAGCACGGCGATGTGTCACTACGATCGACAAAGAGTTCCTCAGTGTTCGATCTTACAGTAACAATGGCGCTACAGTTTGGTTATTACACAGGTTAGGTAATGTAAGTGAAGTATTGTTGATGGTTTTTTAATGCATTTTTAAAGTGATTTAGAGGTCGAATTGATTGATCCCCTTAGCTACAGGCCTAGGCAATTATTTTGACTCAGGGGCCAAATTTAGAGAAAAAAATGTGTCTGATTTTTAGGAACACTAATACAAAACCTCATAATAAATTCTGATTGAATGCTAAAAACGTTATGACAGACCGCCTTAAAAAAACAGAATGGAATTTTAAAAAAATTTTTACTGAATGAGACACCCAGAATATACATGAAAATAAAGTATATGGGATTTACGATATTAACTATGAACGATAAAACACTGAATATTGACAACATAAGAACGTCACATACATTCTCGATCGACATATTTTACAATCGAGCGAAACGCAACAAAAATGCAACAAACAGTGAAATATGAATGCAAAGGGTAAAAAAAACCCACCTACTATCTGATATATCACTAAGCTTTAGAACTTTGTAGTAAAAATCTCCTTCCGCGTCTGACACCCGCATTTCAGGCTGGCCGATCTGGAAACACTCTGTGGAAACGCTCCCCGCCCACACTGCTTGGTGCCTCGTCTGAGCTGCTGTGACTTAGATTACCATAGTAACTAATTAGATTACCATAGTAACTAGTACATCATGCAAAAGCGCAGATTCCAACTATTTAAATACTGTCATGATCCGTGGCCCGGATCATGTTTTGGTTAGTTATGTTCTGTTAGTTTTGGACTCCCTGAGTTCCTGTATTGTGCACTCCTGGGTTTATTTTGGTCACCATGGGGATTAATTGGGTTCACCTGCCTCTGGTTAGTGGTCCCACGCTCAGCTGCTGTCAACCACTAATCAGAGAGCTATTTATTCACCGTGCTCGCCACGCTCAGTCTGGCGTCATTGTTTGCTACATGCATCTGTTACGTGAGTTTTGCCTTGTCTCTAGTTTATGCTAAGTGTTAGCTTCTATGTTTCCTGCGCTAAGTTTTTGCCTTAGCTTCCCGTGTGTTAGGCACGCTTGCCTTTGTTGTTTGCCTGTATTTTGTAAGTTGGATGATTTATGAGGAATAAATCATATCCTACCTCACGCTTTCGTCCGGAGTCGTCCGTCTGCATCCTGGGGGAACGAACCCCGCAGTAAGCTGCGACACAAACCGTGACACTTACGGTCATTTAAAAACATCACTGCACATCATAATGGCAATTACAGTTTGCATCTACCATGAATTGATCAACGTGAACCCCGACTTAAACAAGTTGAAAAACTTATTCGGGTGTTACCATTTAGTGGTCAATTGTACGGAATATGTACTGTACTGTGCAATCTACTAATACAAGTTTCAATCAATCAATCAATCTTGAAGATCTAAAAAAATTATTTGGGACTGTCCAACGGGCCAGATTGAAAAGCTTAAAGGCCTACTGAAATGAATTGTTTTTATTTAAACGGGAATAGCAGATCCATTCTATGTGTCATACTTGATCATTTCGCGATATTGCCATATTTTTGCTGAAAGGATTTAGTAGAGAAAATCGACGATAAAGTTCGCAACTTTTGCTCGCTGATAAAAAAAAAGCCTTGCCTGTACCGGAAGTAGCGTGACGTCACAGGAGCTAGTATTCGTCACAATTCCCCGTTGTTTACAATGGAGCGAGAGAGATTCGGACCGAGAAAGTGACGATTACCCCATTAATTTGAGCGAGGATGAAAGATTCGTAGATGAGGAACGTTACAGTGAAGGACTTGAGAGGCAGTGATGGACGTATCTTTTTTCGCTCTGACCGTAACTTAGGTACAAGCTGGCTCATTGGATTCCACACTCTCCTTTTTCTATTGTGGATCACATATTTGTATTTTAAACCACCTCAGATACTATATCCTCTTGAAAATGAGAGTCGAGAACGCGAAATGGACATTTACAGTGACTGAACATGTAAATACACGATTAATAATATTCAGCTTTGCGAAGCTAAAAAAATAGAAGCTTACCTAGCAACGTAGCCAACGTGATAGCATCAGTCTCAAATGCAGATAGAAACTAAATTAAAAAAAACCCTGACTGGATGGATAGACAGAAGATCAAAAATACTATTAAACCATGAACATGTAAATACACGATTAATAATATTCAGCTTTTCGAAGCTAAAAAAATACAAGCTAACCTAGCTACGTAGCCAACGTGATAGCATTGCAGTCTCAAATGCAGATAGAAACTAAATTAAAAAGAAACCCTGACTGGATGGATAGACAGAAGATCAAAAATACTATTAAACCATGAACATGTAAATACACGATTAATAATATTCAGCTTTTCGAAGCTAAAAAAAATAGAAGCTAACCTAGCTACGTAGCCAACGTGATAGCATAGCAGTCTCAAATGCAGATAGAAACTAAATTAAAAAAAACCCTGACTGGATGGATAGACAGAAGATCAAATACTATTAAACCATGAACATGTAAATACACGATTAATAATATTCAGCTTTTCGAAGCTAAAAAAAATAGAAGCTAACCTAGCTACTTCTCAAATGCAGATAGAAACTAAATTAAAAAAAACCTGACTGGATGGATAGACAGAAGATCAAATACTATTAAACCATGAACATGTAAATACACGATTAATAATATTCAGCTTGGCGAAGCTAAAAAAACAGAAGCTAACTTAGATGCGGCGGCGGGCTTACTCACTGTAGTGCGTCTGCTATCCTGCTCAAAACACAACACAACCTCCTGGTGTTGGTGTTGCTGTAGTCCGCCGCTCCACCGATCGCACCTACAACTTTCTTATTTGCAGTCTCCATTGTCCATTAAACAAATTGCAAAAGATTCACCAACACAGATGTCCAGAATACTGTGGAATTTTGTCGAAGAAAACAGAGGTATTTGAATTGGGTCCAAACACTTCCCTTGACCTCGTGACGTCACGCGCATACGTCATCATACCGCGACGTTTTCAAGCAGAAGTTTCCTGGGAAGTTTATAATGTCACTTTATAAGTTAACCCGGCCGTATTGGCATGTGTTGCAATGTTAAGATTTCATCATTGATGTATAAACTATCAGACTGCGTGGTCGGTAGTAGTGGCTTTCAGTAGGCCACTACTAGGTCTGACCTAGAACAAGCCGATTTGTATATGTTAGAAAGCGAAAAAAAACAAAAAAAACTTTTGTCTTCTTGTCTCTCAAAAATGATTGTGAACGAAAAAAGTGCAGTTCCCCTTTAAGAAAGTAAGAGGTTTCTTTTGGGGGTTTTTTTACATTACATTCTGCTTGATCTGGTAAGGGACGGTCTAATATGCAAACTGTGTAAATTAGCATATGTCTACCAAATTCCATTGGAAAAAAAAAGACATTTAAAACAAGTTTAACAGCTGTTTCCCAAAGTTGGACATTTTCTTCCTCGACCTCAACAACATCTCTCCACCGGGTTCTGTGAAAATCTTGTTTTTGTACTAATTCAGCTTAAATAACAATAACAGCAAATACCACAATGGAAAGCCGTAAGATCAAAACACAAGATTGTGTGTGTGCTCATCAAAGCCCACCATCTTCCCCCCTTCCCCCGCCTCCCCGTCCTCTAAGGTCGCTCCAGCAAAAGAGCCGCCCATGACCCCCGGGGGCTTCCTTCGGCCCCTGCCTCTCCAATCGTAGAATAAGATATAGCAAGAGCGTGAGGAAACAAGCTTCCCAGCTCAAACTTCTCCAAGGCTTGAATCGCGGCGCAAACAGAATAATTCCCCCTTCAAACACGTGGTCATTTTGTGGCATTTTGTGGCATTCATGTGAACGTGCCGCCTCATAGAAGACACTTGAGCCCCACTTAAAAGGCATCATGGGCTGCTTTCCATTAAAGGGAGGTGGCGGGCTGCTTTTAGATTGGATGGAGAAGAAGCAGTGCATATGCATTCTGCAAAGAATGTTAATGAAACACATTCCTTCTTGGGTTTTCATGGAAACCAGCTTGGATTTGGAGATAAATAGGTGGAGGAAAAAAAATGGGGGTCCCTCGCTCCATTTTTCCACTCTTTGGAGAAAAAAAATGGAGGGGGGGGGAAATGAATGATTCTTCCACAGGGAAATTGTGTAGGATGAACAAATGTTATTTTCTGGCAAATGCATTAAAAGTCAACACTATTTAACATTTAATACATGTGTAATATTTACAGTTGTGTGTTATTATTATTAGAGGTAAGTATGGGTGTCCTGATCCGATATCGATTTTAGATACAAGCTTGTGCAAAACAGACTCGATGCCCTCCAATAAGCACACAAGGTTGGTCTTTTCTTGTACAAAACCCAAAACCAGTGTAGTTGGCACGTTGTGTAAATGGTAAATAAAAACAGAATACAATGATTTGCAAATCCTTTTCAACCTACACTACCGTTCAAAAGTTTGGGGTCACCCAAACTATTTTGTGGAATAGCCTTCATTTCTAAGAACAAGAATAGACTGTCGAGTTTCAGATGAAAGTTCTCTATTTCTGGCCATTTTGAGCGTTTAATTGACCCCACAAATGTGATGCTCCAGAAACTCAATCTGCTCAAAGGAAGGTCAGTTTTGTAGCTTCTGTAACGAGCTAAACTGTTTTCAGATGTGTGAACATGATTGCACAAGGGTTTTCTAATCATCAATTAGCCTTCTGAGCCAATGAGCAAACACATTGTACCATTAGAACACTGGAGTGAGAGTTGCTGGAAATGGGCCTCTATACACTTATGTAGATATTGCACCAAAAACCAGACATTTGCAGCTAGAATAGTCATTTACCACATTAGCAATGTATAGAGTGTATTTCTTTAAAGTTAAGACTAGTTTAAAGTTATCTTCATTGAAAAGTACAGTGCTTTTCCTTCAAAAATAAGGACATTTCAATGTGACCCCAAACTTTTGAAAGGTAGTGTATATATATATATATATATATATATATATATATATATATATATATATATATATATATATATATATATATATATATATATATATATATATATATATATATATATATATAAGTACAGTGCTTTTCCTTCAAAAATAAGGACATTTCAATGTGACCCCAAACTTTTGAACGGTAGTGTATATTCAATTGAATGGACTGCAAAGACAAGATACTTAAAGGCCTACTGAAAGCCACTACTAGCGACCACGCAGTCTGATAGTTTATATATCAATGATGAAATCTTAACATTGCAACACATGCCAATACGGCCGGGTTAACTTATAAAGTGACATTTAAAACTTCCCGGGAAATATCCGGCTGAAACGTCGCGGTATGATGACGTATGCGCGTGACGAAGTCAGAGTAACGGAAGTTATGGTACCCCGTAGAATCCTATACAAAAAGCTCTGTTTTCATTTCATAATTCCACAGTATTCTGGACATCTTTTGCAATTTGTTTAATGAACAATGAAGGCTGCAAAGAAGACAGTTGTAGGTGGGATCGGTGTATTAGCAGCGGACTACAGCAACACAACCAGGAGGACTTTGTTGGAGCGCTAGCTGCGCTAGCCGCGCTGGCCGCCGACCTCACCTTGACTTCCTACGTCTCCGGGCCGCCAAACGCATCGTCCTTCTGCCGATCGCTGGAACGCAGGTGAGCACGGGTGTTGATGAGTAGATGAGGGCTGGCTGGCGTAGGTGGAGAGCTAATGTTTTTACCATAGCTCTGTGAGGTCCCGTTGCTAAGTTGCTAAGTTAGCTTCAATGGCGTCGTTAGCACAACATTGTCAACCTTCGCCAGCCTGGAAAGCATTAACCGTGTATTTACATGTCCACGGTTTAATAGTATTGTTGATTTTCTATCTATCCTTCCAGTCAGGGGTTTATTTTTTTGTTTCTATATGCAGTTAAAGCACGATGCTATCACGTTAGCTCGTAGCTAAAGCATTTCGCCGATGTATTGTCGTGGAGATAAAAGGCACTGAATGTCCATTTCGCGTTCTCGACTCTCATTTTCAAGAGGATATAGTATCCGAGGTGGTTTAAAATACAAATCTGTGATCTACAATAGAAAAAGGAGAGAGTGTGGAATCCAATGAGCCAGCTTGTACCTAAGTTACGGTCAGAGCGAAAAAAGATACGTCCATCACTGTCTCTCAAGTCCTTCACTGTAACGTTCCTCATCTACGAATCTTTCATCCTCGCTCAAATTAATGGGGTAATCGTCGCTTTGTCGCTCCAAATCTCTCTCGCTCCATTGTAAACAACGGGGAATTGTGAGGAATACTAGCTCCTGTGACGTCACGCTACTTCCGCTACAGGCAAGGCTTTTTTTTTATCAGCGAGCAAAAGTTGCGAACTTTATCGTCGATTTTCTCTACTAAATCCTTTCAGGAAAAACATGGCAATATCGCGAAATGATCAAGTATGACACATAGAATGGATCTGCTATTCCCGTTTAAATTTTAAAAAATCATTTCAGTAGGCCTTTAACGTTCGAACTGGAAAACGTTGTTATTTTTTGCAAATATTAGCTCATTTGGAATTTGATGCTTGCAACATGTTTCATAAAAGCTGTCACAAGGGGCAAAAAAGACTGAGAAAGTTGAGGAATGCTTATCAAACACTTATTTGGAACATCCCACAGGTGAACAAGCTAATTGGGAACAGGTGGGTGCCATGATTGCGTATAAAAGCAGCTTCCATGAAATGCTCAGTCATTCACAAACAAGGATGGGGCGAGGGTCACCACTTTGTCAACAAATGTGTGAGCAAATTGTCGAACAGTTTAAGAACAACATTTCTCAACCAGCTATTGCAAGGAATTTAGGGATTTCACCATCTACGGTCCGTAATACCATCAAAAGGTTCAGAGAATCTGGAGAAATCACTGCACGTACGCGGGAAGGCCGAAAACCAACTTTGAATGCCCGTGACCTTCGATCCCTCAGGCGGTACTGCAACAAAAAGCGACATCATTGTGTAAAGGATATCACCACATGGGCTCAGGAACTCTTCAGAAAACCACTGTCAGTAACTACAGTTCGTCGCTACATCTGTAATCTGAGAATCTGTAGAAATCACTGCACGTAAGCGATGATATTACGGACCTTCGATCTCTCAGGCGGTACTGCATCAAAAAGCGACATCAGTGTGTAAAGGATATCACCACATGGGCTCGGGAACACTTCAGAAAACCACTGTCAGTAACTACAGTTCGTCGCTACATCTGTAAGTGCAAGTTAAAACTCTACTATGCAAAGCGAAAGCCATTTATCAACAACACCCAGAAACGCCATCTAAGATGGACTGATGCAAAGTGGAAAAGTGTTCTGTGGTCTGACGAGTCCACATTACAAATTGTTTTTGGGAACTGTGGACGTCGTGTCCTCCGGAGCAAAGAGGAAAAGAAGCATCCGGATTGTTATAGGCGCAAAGTTCAAAAGCCAGCATTTGTGATGGCTTTGTTTTTCAGCTGTGGTCCGTATGGGCCACATCGGTACTCAGTTGCAGTACTCTTTTCCACCACTTGTGGCAGTAATGACAATCTCAAACAAACCAAAAAAGTCCAGAACTAAAGTCATAGAGAAGTTTCTTAAGCGCAAGAATGACGACAAAAGTGGTGAAGCTGTATTTTCATTTGCACTTTAATTCATTGGAATTTTAGTTAAGAAATAGTCATTGTTAATTTAGTTTATTTATTTGAGCGCAAAATAACTGTATGCAAATGTGTTTTTTGACAGTTATTTATGAGTCTCTTCTGATGCAATACATTTGCTTGGTACTTTTTTTCAATCAGCCTGACCTAAGGCTAAAGTTTATTGAATACAATTAAATTTTACACACTGCACAAACTTGGCACTTCATAACATTTTGCTGTCTTTTTAGTCCACTTTATTTATTTATTTTTGACTTGAATCCCATTACCAGCATCCCACGATTGAATGCGTTAGCGGTAAAAATGCATAAGAGGCGTGCACAGTTCAGTACAGTGCAAACTGTGGCGTCTCTCTTAATTATGGAAAATTAATTATTCCGTTTAATTTGCATTAGCGGGACTCTTTTTCATCCATTACGTATTATTAGTTATGCAATTCAACTTGAGCCTCCAAGCTACAGTCATTTTTTGCATGGGACACACTCAACACACTTTGGACGCTATAGAACAAGCCTCGGGGGGGGGGGGGAATCTGCTCTAAATGTTGCCATACTGCCTCTTTTATTTCTTTGTTACAAAACTGAAACACAATCACTCACTTTTAGTTTTAGTTTTACAGTGACTCATAATTATTATTAGTTGCCCCTTATCAACATATATTATTGATAATAACCCCGAAAGGGACAAGCGGTAGAAAATGGATGGATGGATGGACGGATGGATATTAAAATAAAAGGTAACAAAAGTACCAAATAGCATTATGCTATCTTTAAATGGAAAACTCTATTGACATGCTATGCGATTAGCGCAGTCTTTCTTCTAGGGCGCCCCTGCCCCATTCCATGTTACCCCAGGTCAGGGGTCGGCTGACCTAGTGGCTGCCAGGAGCTTTTTCAAAATGTATGAAAATGGAAAAATATGTTTTAATATGGTTTCTGTTGGAGGACAAACATGACACAAACCTTCCTAATAGTTAGAAATCCCACTGTTTATATTAAACATGCTTCACTGATGAGCGCCGTTTTATCCTACTAATTTTGGCAGTGCTTGAACTCACCATAGTTTGTTTGCATGTACACATTTATCCGACGCTGCCACAGAAAGATGTGTTTTTTACCACTCCTTCTGAGTCTCATTTTGTCCACCAAAGGTTTTATGCCGTGCGTGAATGCACAAAGGTGAGCTTTGTTGACGTTATGGACTTTTTGGTCACTGCATGACTGCAAGCTAATCGATGCTAACATGCTATTTAGGCTAGCTGCATCGTTATGCCTCATTTGTAGGTATATTTGAGCTCATTTAATTTCCTTTACTTATGTCCTCTGTGTATTTAATTTAATATTTGCATGTCTCATGACACATTGTCTGTATGTAATACTGGCTGCATTTCTCATAGTTGGTTTGTGTGCCGTGTTGTTCCAGACCACAGCAAACGTTACACAGCTTGCAAAGATTGTAATAAATCTATTAAAAGAAGACAGCCTGCCGTCTCCTTTAACTTTGACACACACATCTATACCTTTGGCCACTTTAAGCAAGTCATTACCAGGAGTTATCTCACCCTCTGAGAAGCCTCCTATGTTGTAAAAATGTGTAGAATAAATATTACATTTCAACATTTCTGTCAATGAAGATTTGCATCAGCCTGCGACACATAGTCATTTTGATAGTAGGCTAATATAGCTAATATAGACACTTACATCATCTGTTGTCTTCGTTACAACACTTACACTACCGTTCAAAAGTTTGGGGTCACCCAAACAATTTTGTGGAATAGCCTTCATTTCTAAGAACAAGAATAGACTGTCAAGTTTCAGATGAAAGTTCTCTTTTTCTGCCCATTTTGAGCGTTTAATTGACCCCACAAATGTGATGCTCCAGAAACTCAATCTGCTCAAAGGAAGGTCAGTTTTGTAGCTTCTGTAACGAGCTAAACTGTTTTCAGACGTGTGAACATGATTGCACAAGGGTTTTCTAATCATCAATTAGCCTTCTGAGCCAATGAGCAAACACATTGTACCATTAGAACACTGGAGTGATAGTTGCTGGAAATGGGCCTCTATACACCTATGTAGATATTGCACCAAAAACCAGACATTTGCAGCTAGAATAGTCATTTACCACATTAGCAATGTATAGAGTGTATTTCTTTAAAGTTAAGACTAGTTTAAAGTTATCTTCATTGAAAAGTACAGTGCTTTTCCTTCAAAAATAAGGACATTTCAATGTGACCCCAAACTTTTGAACGGTAGTGTATGTAATAAGGCTTTTATTTTTTGCAGCTCCAGACAGATTTTTTTTTATTTAAATGTTTTAATTTATTTATTTTTTTGGTCCAATATGGCTCTTTCAACATTTTGAGTTGCAGACCCCTGCCCCAGGTGTCATGCTTTATCAGTATCATGCTTCTAAAATCTGTGCACTACTAAACCTGCTCATTGTAGCCAATAATCTTGACGTCCTTGTTTCTATTCATCAAAAAATAAATCAACACAAAATTGTTGCATACATTTTTGTTTTGTAGTGTTTTATATATTGTGCTCTTGAGTTAATTTTGCTGATTTGAATTTTTTTTATTTATTTTTTTTCAGTATCAAGGGGGTCAATAGGATTTCATTGTTTTCATTTCAGGCAAATTGATGCACTTTAACTTCTTTTTGTTACAGTCTAAAAAACAATGTTATATTCATCAAAAAATAAATCAACACAAAATTGTTGCATACATTTGTTTTGTAGTGTTTTTATATATTGTGCTCTTGAGTTAATTTTGCTCATTTTAATTTTTTATTTTTTTTTCCAGTATCAAGGGGGTCAATAGGATTTAATTTTTTTCATTTCAGGCAAATTGATGCACTTTAACTTATTTTTGTTACAGTCTAAATAACAATGTTGTATTCATCAAAAAATAAATAAACACAAAATTGTTGCATACATTTGTTTTGTAGTGTTTTATATATTGTGCTCTTGAGTTAATTTTGCTAATTTTTTTTATTTATTTATTTTTTCAGTATAAAGGGGGTCAATAGGATTTAATTTTTTTCATTTCAGGCAAATTGATGCACTTTAACTTATTTTTGTTACAGTCTAAATAACAATGTTATATTCATCAAAAAATAAATAAACACAAAATTGTTGCATGCATTTGTTTTGTAGTGTTTTATATATTGTGCTCTTGAGTTAATTTTGCTAAATTTTTTTATTTTTTATTTTTTCAGTATAAAGGGGGTCAATAGGATTGAATTTTTTTCATTTCAGGCAAATTGATGCACTTTAACTTATTTTTGTTACAGTCTAAATAACAATGTTATATTCATCAAAAAATAAATAAACACAAAATTGTTGCATACATTTGTTTTGTAGTGTTTTATATATTGTGCTCTTGAGTTAATTTTGCTAATTTATTTTTTATTTTTTATTTTTTATTTTTTAGTATCAAGGAGGTCAATAGGATTTAATTTTTTTCCTTTCAGGCAAATTGATGCACCTCAACTTATTTTTGTTACAGTCTAAAAAACAATGTTAATTAAGTTGTTGTAGTAAGTAGGGATGATGTTTGATAAGAAATGATCGAGTTCGAGCCCATTATCGAATCCTCTTATCGAATCCTCTTATCGAACCGATTCCTTATCGATTCTCTTATCGAATCCAGGTAGGTTGTTGTATATGGAAAAAAAACACAATATTTGGTTTAACAAAAGCTCACTTTTATTTTATAAGAAAAAAACAAAAAAAAACAAATTAATAAGTATTGACTGCTGTTACCCCCCTAAAAAAATAAAATAAAAAAAATAAATATTGACTGTTGTTACCCAAAGTATATTAAATGGGATTTTTCAGAAAAAAAAATACATACAGTAACACAATAACAACCTGTCTCTGTGATCACTATAGGTGTATAAATAATAATATAGTGTTAAATAAAATCAGTCCCTTGCGCACGAAACTGAAAATAATACAGCTCTCCAAAAAGTGCACTTCTGCTGCTATTGGAACATCCTTCTGGGGTCCATCAGTGTGGCCTCCTCCACGAAAGACTCCACAAAACCTTTCTCTAACCTTCAGGTTATGTACGGCCTGAACATGTTTCATCATGCTTGTTGTACTTCCCCCCTTACATGAGAGCGAAGCCTGGCAATAATTGCAGATAGCCGTTTCCTCGTCGTATTTTTTTGTAAAATTAAGCCATGCCTTGAGGCGTTTTTTCCGGGCCATTTTTGTTGCTGCTTCTGTATCTGCCACCTAATGACTGAGCTATGTCATTTCCTGGGATGTGCCACAGGGCATTTCCTGTGGGACGGGATTCGTTCCCAGGGATTTGAATAAAGAACCAACTCTTTTTCTTTACTATAGTGGCCTCGATAACGGGAACCGGTTCTCAAAAAGGGATTGGAGTCCATGGAATCGGTTCTTTTCTTATCAAACGGTTCTTTTCTTAACGAACAACCGGGAGAACCGGTTTCGAACATCATCCCTAGGCGTAACAGACAATAATTGAGAAGCAATGTTTTAACATTTGCTGTTTTTAAAAGGGTTTTATCTAATTTACCGTTTCTTACAAAGTGTTTGTGTAATACCCATTTGTATTACAGTTACAGAGTCATCATTTTAGCAGGTTTAAAGTAGGGAAAAAAAATAAGATTTTGGAAAAACTGATTGAATTGCAGCATGAAGAACTAAAACAACCCTCTTAAAGGGCCAGCCACATGTGTACAAGTCATGAATGGGCTGTAATGACTTTTTTTTTTTTACTGCTACTTTGCAACCATGCACAATAAGCCCCTCGAAGGTATCAATTTTAGGCCGTAAAAACCGCCAATTGCCAGATTATCAACAGGCATAATATTGGCTTTTCCTTGAAGTGCACGGGGGCGGGGGAAGTCGAGGCCAAGCAAATCTCTATTAGCTGTCGAGGATTTTCTCCCGTCGCGTAATTGCAATGTCACACTGCAAGGACTTGATGTGGTTGGACGGGGTGGTCCGACCGCCAGGGAGACGACTGTAGTCAAAATACCAATTAATGAAGGCCGCGGATGTATGACCCTGTCGGCACCGAGCCACGACCCGGGTCCGTCGATTTTGAAATTGTACCCCATCAAGCCTCAGTCGCGGGTCAGCACTCCGTGTCGGCAGCCGGCAGAGTGGACTTTTTCTCACACACTGGAAGCTCGCTTGTCCCCTTGAGCATCATGCCGTATAATAACAGTGGTTGTCTTATTTTTACACCGGGAATGACAAAAGGGTGCTTATTGGTGACAGTTTTACCAAGGAACAGAGGTGGCCTGTGGTGTGTTTGCATAACCCTTAAAACACAGGTGTCAAACTCAAGGCCCGGGGGCCATACCGGGCCCGCCATGTCATTTTATGTGGCCCGTGAATAAATAAATGTGTGTAAATAAAATAAAATATTTAAATATCTGCTTGTCACCCTGACTTATTATTTCAAAGCAAGCAGGGCCGGCCCGTGGCATAGGCCGTATAGGCAAATGCTAAGGGCGCCGTCCATCAGGGGGCGCCACGCCAGTGCCACAAATGTTGGAGAAAAAAAAAAAAAAAGTTGGTACTATTATTTCTAAATACAAAAAATAATCCCACGTTAATTAAATGCAAAGTAAAGCCTATTTAATAGAAATATTATTTGTTACAACATTACCCCCCCCTACCCCCGCACGGTGCGCCCCCTCACTTCCCGTGTAATGACTCTTTATGGACGTCACCGCATCAAAAAATCAACACAAGATGTCAAAACGGCCAAAACTGTCAGGTGCCCAGGGAAGAAAAAAGAGAAAAGAAGAGGAGGAGAAACGAGAAAAAGACAGAGGTAGCAGGTAGGTAACGTTAGCCTACATGAAATTATTTGTCTGTTACAGAATGTGATAGTAACCTGGCTTTTTAGCATTAAGCTAATGTTACATGATTCGGCAATTGCTAATCAATAAATAGCTAGTTCTGTTTTAACGTCGGGTTAATATTGTGGAAGGGGCTAAATTGTTATGGAAAATAATAATGTAACGTTAGGTAATTACAGTACTCCCACCTTACATTCCTCAGGAACATTTGTATTAAATCTTTTAAGCAGGTGTTTTCTGTTTACATTGTTATTGCCTTCTGGCTAGCTAATGTTTGCCCTGCAGGTAATAGTCACTTTTCCACCCCTTCATATATTAGGTATAGTTGTAAGCCTAGTTGTTAAAGTGTACATCATTAATGTTAACTAAGCAATATCACATGAGAGGGAATGTTGTTTTTTAATTTGAGCACTGCTGTGATTCGGTTAAAGACCACCTGGCGCCACCTAAAATCTTGCCTAAGGCGCCAGATTGGTTAGGGCCAGGCCTGAAAGCAAGTTACAGTATTTTCCGGACTATAAGGCGCACTTAAAATCCTTTTTTCCCCCTCAAAACTCGACAGTGCGCCTTATAACCCGGATTAATTTTATTTGGTACATGGTGTAATGATAAGTGCGACCAGTAGATGGCAGTCAAACATAAGAGATACGTGTAGACTGCACTATGATGGCAACAAGTAAACAACACCAACATTTTATATGTTCCATTGAAAGTATAGAACATTACACACGGCGCTCAAAAATCAATCAAAATGTTTTAGTACGACTTTGGTAAGCTACGAAGCCGCACCGCTTGATGGATTGTACTGTGCTTCAACATACCAGTATTATTATGGTGTGTGTATAAGGTAAGACATATTATCTGGTGTTTGGTTCGCAATATTATGCAAAAGCAACTTTTCTTACCTTCTGGTACCTGCTGATCTGTATTTGGGATCTGCATAAATCCTGAAAAATTGCGCGCGTCGGCCTTTGTAGTCCGTGCCGACACCGTAGTCGATAAACTTCTTCTTTTTCTCTATCTTCTTGTTATGGGACATTCATCCTCCGCTGTTGCCATTCCTAATATAAAGTAGTGTAAAGTTCTTACTTATATCTGTCAGTAAACTCGCCATGAAAGCGCTAAAACATACCGGTGTGGTGAGTTTACATTATTCACCCAAGGAACTTTAGTTATTAGACAGTTCCGGTCGGACGGTTTTTCACGGGACACATTACCGGCGTTGTTGTTGCACTAGTGAGCCACGGATGAGGAGATGCTGCTCCGTTATTGATTGAAGTAAAGTCTGAATGTCACTAAAACAGTTAGCTCCATCTTTTGACACTTCTTCCACTCCCGTCCTTGCACGCTACACCGCTACAACAAAGATGACGGGGAGAAGACGTCACAGTTCTTTTACTAAAAAGTAAGTCAATGAAATACAAAGCAATAATATACAAAACGATATGATTTATAAATAAAGTGTACTCATCTGTTTATAAAAATTCAGGCTTTTTTTCCCCGCAATGTCCAACAGTCAGAATGTCCTCCTCTCAGTAAATGATGTATTCATGAGGGTCAGGCGGTTCTTTGTGGTCCATTTCAGCTGTAAATAACAATAAATGAAGAATGAATGTCAGTGGTTGTCTCTCGCCGACAACATGAACACATCGGCTTTAGCGTTAGCTTGTTAGCATTAGCATTCTGTTCCCTCGGGTTGAGGCTACTAACTACACAAATGGAGTGTCACTGACTACTTTTGAAGCATGCGGCTATCTTGCCAGCATGCTAATGTTAACATGCTAGCTTTTTTGGAGGTATACACCTGAGTCAAGACCCATTTTGTCAGTTCAAGCATGCTAAATATTAGCGTGCTAATAGCTTTGAATGCTCATTTGACAGGTCATATTATTACTTGACGCTATATAAGTCGCGCTGGAGTATAAATCTCATTTTTGGGGGAAATTTATTTGATAAAAGCCAACACCAAGAATAGACATTTGAAAGGCAATTTAAAATAAATAAAGAATAGCGAACAACAGGCTGAATAAGTGTACGTTATATGAGGCATAAATAACCAACTGAGAACGTGCCTGGTATGTTAACGTAACATATTGAAAAGCTGTCACTGACTACTTTTGAAGCATGCGGCTATCTTGCCAGCATGCTAATGTTAACATGCTAGCTTTTTTGGAGGTATACACCTGAGTCAAGACCCATTTTGTCAGTTCAAGCATGCTAACTATTAGCGTGCTAATAGCTTTGAATGCTCATATTATTACTTGACGCTACCTAGCTAGCGTGGTAACTGTTAGCATTTCAGTTCAGCTTTTCAGCATTCACACGCAATTTCTGCTGAAATATTGTTTTTTTTTTGGTATTTATATATTATTCACCGTTACAATAAGGGTCGCCATAACAGTGATGTGGCCCTCAATAATAAGGAGTTAGACACTCTTGCAAGTAGATAGTTTCGCCCGTTAACATTTTTTGAAAAGTAAGCACAGTAAATAATAGACAATAAATAAAAATACAAAAATTAAATACCGTATTTTTCGGAGTATAAGTCGCTCCGGCTGAAAATGCATAATAAAGAAGGAAAAAAACATATATAAGTCGCACTGGAGTATAAGTCGCATTTTTGGGGGAAATTTATTTGATAAAAGCCAACACCAAGAATAGACATTTGAAAGGCAATTTAAAATAAATAAAGAATAGTGAACAACAGGCTGAATAAGTGTACGTTATATGAGGCATAAATAACCAACTGAGAACGTGCCTGGTATGTTAACGTAACATATTATGGTAAGAGTCATTCAAATAACTATAACATATAGAACATGCTATACGTTTACCAAACAATCTGTCACTCCTAATCGCTAAATCCCATGAAATCTTATACGTCTAGTCTCTTACGTGAATGAGCTAAATAATATTATTTGATATTTTACGCTAATGTGTTAATAATTTCACACATAAGCTATAAAAAAAACTGCTACTTATAGTCCGAAAAATACGGAAGTGTTTTTTCCTAAAATTAATCAACAGATTAAAGCTAAATACAGGAGTAAAACCTGACATTGTATAATGTATGAATTAAAAACAATATATAGACTAAATAAGCAATAACTTAACAATTCCAAATCCAAAGTTAACCAGTCCCGGGAGTGTCTTGCTTACATGTGAGGCCCCTTAGGGGATGCGCATCCCGAACCTTGGTGTGTGCACAACCTCCTGCCAGATTTAATTACCACAAGTCAGCGGTGACCTTGCCCCCCGTGCCTGCCAGCTCTGTGCTGAACGTCGTTGGGAGATAAGTTGCCATTTGCATGTAGGGAACCTACCAGAGTATGAAAATAGACTGGCAGCACACACGGCTTCTGAGCGACTGTTTTGACTAGTAAATGGCGGTAAATAAACACCATGGAGGAATGAGACATGCGTTTACATACATTTGACTACATTCCAGGTGGCTCTTTTTTTATTATATCATATATAACCTACTCTGCTGGTTTGTTAAACTATTCTAAAAAAAAAAAAAAACAGTGAAGTTGGCACGTTGTGTAAATGGTAAATAAAAACAGAATACAACTTAATGTTCGAACTGAGAAACTTAAGTTTTTTTTCAAATAATCATTAACTTAGAATTTAATGGCAGCAACACACTGCAACAAAGTTGGCACAGGGGCATTTTTACCACTGTGTTACATGGCCTTTCCTTTTAACAACACTCAGTAAATGTTTGGGAACTGAGGAGACCAATTTTAGAAGCTTTTCAGGTGGAATTCTTTCCCATTCTTGCTTGATGTACAGCTTAAGTTGTTCAACAGTCCGGGGGTCTCCGTTGTGGTATTTTAGGCTTCATAATGCGCCACACATTTTCTATGGGAGACAGGTCTGGACTACAGGCAGGCCAGTCTAGTACCTCTTTTACTATGAAGCCACGCTGTTGTAATACGTGGCTTAGCATTGACTTGCTGAAATAAGCAGGGGCGTCCATGATAACGTTGCTTGGATGGCAACATACACCACCGTTCAAAAGTTTGGGGTCACCCAAACAATTTTGTGGAATAGCCTTCATTTCTAAGAACAAGAATAGACTGTCGAGTTTCAGATGAAAGTTCTCTTTTTCTGGCCATTTTGAGCGTTTAATTGACCCCACAAATGTGATGCTCCAGAAACTCAATCTGCTCAAAGGAAGGTCAGTTTTGTAGCTTCTGTAACGAGCTAAAGTGTTTTCAGATGTGTGAACATGATTGCACAAGGGTTTTCTAATCATCGATTAGCCTTCTGAGCCAATGAGCAAACACATTGTAGATTAGAACACTGGAGTGATAGTTGCTGGAAATGGGCCTCTATACACCTATGTAGATATTGCACCAAAAACCAGACATTTGCAGCTAGAATAGTCATTTACCACATTAGCAATGTATAGAGTGTATTTCTTGAAAGTTAAGACTAGTTTAAAGTTATCTTCATTGAAAAGTACAGTGCTTCTCCTTCAAAAATAAGGACATTTCAATGTGACCCCAAACTTTTGAACGGTAGTGTATGTTGCTCCAAAACCTGTATATACCTTTCAGCATTAATGGTGCCTTCCCAGATGTGTACGTTACCCATGCCTTGGGCACTAATACACCCCCATACCATCACAGATGCTGGCTTTTCAACTTTGGGCCTAGAACAGTACGGATGGTTCTTTTCCTCTTTGGTCCGGAGGACACGACGTCCACAGTTTCCAAAAACAATTTGAAATGTGGACTCGTCTGACCACAGAACACTTTTCCACTTTGCATCAGTCCATCTTAGATGAGCTCGGGCCCAGCGAAGCCGGCGGCGTTTCTGGGTGTTGTTGATAAATGGGTTTGGCTTTGCATAGTAGAGTTTTAACTTGCACTTACAGATGTAGCGACCAACTGTAGTTACTGACATAGTGGGTTTCTGAAGTGTTCCTGAGCCCATGTGGTGATATCCTTTACACACCAGCATAGTGGGTTTTAAGAATAGACTAAGAGGAGAAGTATTGCGGAAAGAGATTATTCTAGATTGTACCTAATGTCATGACTGTTTTTATTGACTATTGGCTATATTGATTATGGGACAAGCAGTAGAAAATGGATGGATGGTACTTTTTCGTCACTTATTGTTTGCCTTTGGTACACCAATGTGTATATTTTAGGCCATTGGTTCTTTGTTTTATTTTTGCAAATATATATACACTACCGTTCAAAAGTTTGGGGTCACATTGAAATGTCCTTATTTTTGAAGGAAAAGCACTGTACTTTTCAATGAAGATAACTTTAAACTAGTCTTAACTTGAAAGAAATACACTCTATACATTGCTAATGTGGTAAATGACTATTCTAGCTGCAAATGTCTGGTTTTTGGTGCAATATCTACATAGGTGTATGGAGGCCCATTTCCAGCAACTATCACTCCAGTGTTCTAATGGTACAATGTGTTTGCTCATTGGCTCAGAAGGCTAATTGATGATTAGAAAACCCTTGTGCAATCATGTTCACACATCTGAAAACAGTTTAGCTCGTTACAGAAGCTACAAAACTGACCTTCCTTTGAGCAGATTGAGTTTCTGGAGCATCACATTTGTGGGGTCAATTAAACGCTCAAAATGGCCAGAAAAAGAGAACTTTCATCTGAAACTCGACAGTCTATTCTTGTTCTTAGAAATGAATGCTATTCCACAAAATTGTTTGGGTGACCCCAAACTTTTGAACGGTAGTGTATATATATTATTATATTGCTCTTTTTATCTTTGGTGTGAACATTATGTAAACTCGAAGTTATTATTGCTTTTTTTGGTTCTTTGTTGTTGTTATTTTTGTATTACAACATTTTATTATTTGATCATGTTGTACTGCATTTTAATCTTTTGTTTTATGATTGCTCCAGATCCTCTGAACCTTTTAATGGTATTACGAACCGTACATGGAGAAATCCCTAAATTCCTTGCAATAGCTGGTTGAGAAATGTTGTTCTTAAACTGTTCGACAACTTTGCTCACGCATTTGTTCACAAAGTGGTGACCCTCGCCCCGTCCTTGTTTGTGAATGACTGAGGATTTAATGGAAGCTGCTTTTATACCCAATCATGGCACCCACCTGTTCCCAATTAGCCTGTTCACCTGTTGGGATGTTCCAAATCAGTGTTTGATGAGCATTCCTCAACTTTCTCAGTCTTTTTTGCCACTTGTGCCAGCTTTTTTGAAACATGCTGCAGCTAAAATTTGCAAAAAATAACAACGTTTTCCCAGTTTGAACGTTAAGCATCTTGTCTTTGCGGTCTATTCAATTGAATATAGGTTGAAAAGGATTAGCAAATCATTGTATTCTGTTTTTATTTACCATTTACAAAACGTGCCAACTTCGCTGCTTTTGGGGTTGGTAGTTTGTTAAAAGTCAGCAGGAGTTGGCAACAACCTACTTCCACAAAGACTTTGTTCAAATCTGGTATTTTCACTTGAGACAGTACAACAATTATATATTATTGGCGGAAGTCTGCGCTACTTGTTTTTTTTTTGTTTACGTTCCCAATACGTTCGTTTATTCCGCAGCTAACAGTGAAACCAATTTCTATGTTGGATTCCACAAAAAAAAAGATAAATGTCATCCTAAAGACGTTTTGCAGCCCGTGCAGTCGAACCGTTTAGGCCACCGAGTGAGGAAAATCCAGGTGGTGCAACCTTTAAAGATCCTCAGCACCGACACCTAACTCCTCGGCCTGCTGACAGCTAATCTATATCCTCTTAAAGAGGACGAGTCGCATCAGATAATAGATATATGAAATCCATCTTGCTTTTCAGTGCTCCGTCCTTTTGTCGGAAACGGATCAATCGCGAAGCCTCTCCTGAAATCGAGCGACAATGACACGAAAAAAAAATCCGTGGGGAGAAGCTGACTCTACGGAACGGGCCGATCGCTATGGCAACATCAGCCCCGCTGAAGTGGTTACGAGGGGCTGTAAAGCAGGAGATCTGATTAGCTCCGTCACACTTCTTCACACAGTCTCATCATTGACGTGGAAGACCCTCAAAATTCTGACGCAGATACTCAAGATGATTGTCGTACGCCAAAAATTGAAGCAACAAAAAAAGCGTCATCGGGCTGTCAAACACTTTCAGAGAGGTGTTTGGAATATGCTGGTCGGTTGTGCAAGTTTAAATATTGAGGCGGACAACTTCTCATTGCCACTTCCTCTCTTTGTGTCTAAATCTTAAGTTGCACTTCCCCTTTTACTCTTGTTTTGTTCGAAACAGAGCAGGATTGGTGTCATTTTATCAGAAGACAACTGGTCAATTCCGTTAAAACCCAGACCAGGATCTTCTGTCTTCTTCCAGAAACCTACGATATACACTACCGTTCAAAAGTTTGGGGTCACATTGAAATGTCCTTATTTTTGAAGGAAAAGCACTGTACTTTTCAATGAAGATAACTTTAAACTAGTCTTAACTTGAAAGAAATACACTCTATACATTGCTAATGTGGTAAATGACTATTCTAGCTGCAAATGTCTGGTTTTTGGTGCAATATCTACATATGTGTATAAAGACCCATTTCCAGCAACTATCACTCCAGTGTTCTAATGGTACAATGTGTTTGCTCATTGGCTCAGAAGGCTAATTGATGATTAGAAAACCCTCGTGCAATCATGTTCACACATCTGAAAACTGTTTAGCTCGTTACAGAAGCTACAAAACTGACCTTCCTTTGAGCAGATTGAGTTTCTGGAGCATCACATTTGTGGGGTCAATTAAACGCTCAAAATGGTCAGAAAAAGAGAACTTTCATCTGAAACTCGACAGTCTATTCTTGTTCTTAGAAATGAAGGCTCAAACACAAAATTGTTTGGGTGACCCCAAACTTTTGAACGGTAGTGTAGATCTATTGTTACTTTTTAAAATGATGAATTATACTTTTGTACAAGTACAGTTTAATTATTGTGAAAATATCTTTTTTGTACAATTTCTCCATGAGATTTTAGTATATTATTCTCATAAAAAACAACTTTTTTGATTAAAATTAAATTAAAAATCCTATTTCAATGTCAAAAATGATCATAATGGTAAATGGTAAATGGTAAATGGGTCGTACTTGTATAGGGCTTTTCTACCTTTTTAAGGAACTCAAAGCGCTTTGACACTATTTTCCACATTCACCCATTCACACACACACATTCACACATTCACACACTGATGTGATAATTACAACTTTATTCATGTTCAGAATGTATTTATTTTTCTCCTTAATATTTTGAATGAACCATCATAATTTGATGTTTCTGTCTAGTTATTTATTTCTCCTACTGTAGTATTTTAAACCTAATTGTGATTGTATTTTATTTTTCTTTATTCTTAAATTGCAACTGAACAATATTAATCATAAGCTTTATTCTTGATAATATGTTGTGATTAGTATTTTTGACCTAATTATAATGGCAAGCAGTTATTCTGAAATTGCTATGACATTATATCCACTTATTTGCCGTAAATACAACTTTATTGTTGTTAAAATACAACTACATTGTTCTGAAAATGTTGAATTATACTTTTGTACAAGTACAGTTTAATTATTGTGAAAATATCTTTTTTGTACAATTTCTCCATGAGATTTTAGTATATTATTCTAATAAAAAACTACTTTTTTGATTAAAATGAAATTAAAAATCATATTTCAATGTCAAAAATGATCATAATTACAACTTTATTCATGTTCAGAATGTATTTATTTTTCTCCTTAATATTTTGAATGAACCATCATAATTTGATGTTTCTGTCTAGTTATTCATTTCTCCTACTGTAGTATTTTAAACCTAATTGTGATTGTATTTTATTTTTCTTTATTCTTAAATTGCAACTGAACAATATTAATCATAAGCTTTATTCTTGATAATATGTTGTGATTAGTATTAGTATTTTTGACCTAATTATAATGGCAAGCAGTTATTCTTAAATTGCCATGACATTATATCAATCAATCAATCAATGTTTATTTATATAGCCCTAAATCACAAGTGTCTCAAAGGGCTGTACAAGCCACAACGACATCCTCGGTACAGAGCCCACATACGGGCAAGGAAAAACTCACCCCAGTGGGACGTCGGTGAATGACTATGAGAAACCTTGGAGAGGACCGCATATGTGGGTAACCCCACCCCCCTCTAGGGGAGACCGAAAGCAACGGATGTCGAGTGGGTCTGACATAACATTGTGAAAGTCCAGTCCACAGTGGATCCAACACATCAGCGGGAGTCCGGTCCACAGCGGGGCCAACACATCAGCGGGAGTCCGGTCCACAGCGGGGCCAACAGGAAACCATCCCGAGCGGAGACGGGTCAGCAGCGCAGAGATGTCCCCAACCGATGCACAGGCTAGTGGTCCACCCGGGGTCCCGACTCTGGACAGCCAGCACTTCATCCATGGCCACCGGACCTATGCAACTCCCCCTCGCAAGGGACAGGGGAGAAGAGGAGAGAAGAAAAGAAACGGCAGATCAACTGGTCTAAAAAAGGGGGGGTCTATTTAAAGGCTAGATTATACAAATGAGTTTTAAGATGAGACTTAAATGCTTCTACTGAGGTAGCATCTCTAACTGTTACCGGGAGGGCATTCCAGAGTACTGGAGCCCGAATAGAAAACGCTCTATAGCCCGCAGACTTTTTTTGGGCTCTGGGAATCACTAATAAGCCGGAGTTCTTTGAACGCAGATTTCTTGTCGGGACATATGGTACAATACAATCGGCGAGATAGGCTGGAGCTAAACCGTGTAATATTTTATACGTAAGTAGTAAAACCTTAAAGTCGCATCTTAAGTGCACAGGAAGCCAGTGCAAGTGAGCCAGTATAGGCGTAATATGATCAAACTTTCTTGTTTTTGTCAAAAGCCTTGCAGCCGCATTTTGTACCAACTGTAATCTTTTAATGCTAGACATAGGGAGGCCCGAAAATAATACGTTACAGTAATCGAGACGAGACGTAACGAACGCATGAATAATGATCTCAGCGTCGCTAGTGGACAAGATGGAACGAATTTTAGCGATATTACGGAGATGAAAGAAGGCCGTTTTAGTAACACTCTTAATGTGTGACTCAAACGAGAGAGTTGGGTGGAAGATAATACCCAGATTCTTTACCGAGTCTCCTTGTTTAATTGTTTGGTTGTCAAATGTTAAGGTGGTATTATTAAATAGATGTTGGTGTTGAGCAGGACCGATAATCAGCATTTCCGTTTTCTTAGCGTTGAGTTGCAAAAAGTTAGCGGACATCCATTGTCATTAAGACACGCCTCCAGCTGACTACAGTCCGGCGTGTTGGTCAGCCTTAGGGGCATGTAGAGTTGAGTGTCATCAGCATAACAGTGAAAGCTAACAACGTACTTGCGTATGATGTCACCTAGCGGCAGCATGTAAATACTAAAGAGTGCAGGGCCACTTATTTGCCGTAAATACAACTTTATTGTTGTTAAAATACAACTACATTGTTCTGAAAATGTTGAATTATACTTTTGTACAAGTACAGTTTAATTATTGTGAAAATATCTTTTTTGTACAATTTCTCCATGAGATTTTAGTATATTATTCTCAAAAAAAACAACTCTTTTGATTAAAATGAAATTAAAAATCATATTTCAATGTCAAAAATGATCATAATTACAACTTTATTCATGTTCAGAATGTATTTATTTTTCTCCTTAATATTTTGAATGAACCATCATAATTTGATGTTTCTGTCTAGTTATTTATTTCTCCTACTGTAGTATTTTAAACCTAATTATGATTGTATTTTATTTTTCTTTATTCTTAAATTGCAACTGAACAATATTAATCATAAGCTTTATTCTTGATAATATGTTGTGATTAGTATTTTTGACCTAATTATAATGGCAAGCAGTTATTCTGAAATTGCTATGACATTATATCCACTTATTTGCCGTAAATACAACTTTATTGTTGTTAAAATACAACTACATTGTTCTGAAAATGTTGAATTATACTTTTGTACAAGTACAGTTTAATTATTGTGAAAATATCTTTTTTGTACAATTTCTCCATGAGATTTTAGTATATTATTCTAATAAAAAACTACTTTTTTGATTAAAATGAAATTAAAAATCATATTTCAATGTCAAAAATGATCATAATTACAACTTTATTCATGTTCAGAATGTATTTATTTTTCTCCTTAATATTTTGAATGAACCATCATAATTTGATGTTTCTGTCTAGTTATTTATTTCTCCTACTATAGTATTTTAAACCTAATTGTAATTGTATTTTATTTTTCTTTATTCTTAAATTGCAACTGAACAATATTAATCATAAGCTTTATTCTTGATAATATGTTGTGATTAGTATTTTTGACCTAATTATAATGGCAAGCAGTTATTCTTAAATTGCCATGACATTATATCCACTTATTTGCCGTAAATACAACTTTATTGTTGCTAAAATACAACTACATTGTTCTGAAAATGTTGAATTATACTTTTGTACAAGTACAGTTTAATTATTGTGAAAATATCTTTTTTGTACAATTTCTCCATGAGATTTTAGTATATTATTCTCATAAAAACAACTGTTTTGATTAAAATGAAATTAAAAATCCTATTTCAATGTCAAAAATTATCATAATTACAACTTTATTCATGTTCAGAATGTATTTATTTTTCTCCTTAATATTTTGAATGAACCATCATAATTTGATGTTTCTGTCTAGTTATTCATTTCTCCTACTGTAGTATTTTAAACCTAATTATGATTGTATTTTATTTTTCTTTATTCTTAAATTGCAACTGAACAATATTAATCATAAGCTTTATTCTTGATAATATGTTGTGATTAGTATTTTTGACCTAATTATAATGGCAAGCAGTTATTCTTAAATTGCTGTGACATTATATCCACTTATTTGCCGTAAATACAACTTTATTGTTGTTAAAATACAACTACATTGTTCTGAAAATGTTGAATTATACTTTTGTACAAGTACAGTTTAATTATTGTGAAAATATCTTTTTTGTACAATTTCTCCATGAGATTTTAGTATATTATTCTCAAAAAAAAACAACTCTTTTGATTAAAATTAAATTAAAAATCATATTTCAATGTCAAAAATGATCATAATTACAACTTTATTCATGTTCAGAATGTATTTATTTTTCTCCTTAATATTTTGAATGAACCATCATAATTTGATGTTTCTGTCTAGTTATTCATTTCTCCTACTGTAGTATTTTAAACCTAATTGTGATTGTATTTTATTTTTCTTTATTCTTAAATTGCAACTGAACAATATTATTTATAAGCTTTATTCTTGATAATATGTTGTGATTAGTATTTTTGACCTAATTATAATGGCAAGCAGTTATTCTTAAATTGCCATGACATTATATCCACTTATTTGCCGTAAATACAACTTTATTGTTGTTAAAATACAACTACATTGTTCTGAAAATGTTGAATTATACTTTTGTACAAGTACAGTTTAATTATTGTGAAAATATCTTTTTTGTACAATTTCTCCATGAGATTTTAGTATATTATTCTCATAAAAAACTACTTTTTTGGTTAAAATGAAATTAAAAATCGTATTTCAATGTCAAAAATGATCATAATTACAACTTTATTCATGTTCAGAATGTATTTATTTTCCTCTTTAATATTTTGAATGAACCATTATAATTTGATGTTTCTGTCTAGTTATTTATTTCTCCTACTGTGATATTTTAAACCTAATTGTGATTGTATTGTATTTTTCTTTATTCTTAAATTGCAACTGAACAATATTAATCATAAGCTTTATTCTTGATAATATGTTATTAGTATTTTTGACCTAATTATAATGGCAAGCAGTTATTCTTAAATTACCATGACATTATATCCACTTATTTGCCGTAAATACAACTTTATTGTTGTTAAAATACAACTACATTGTTCTGAAAATGTTGACTTAACTCCACACTCTAAAATATGCTGGGTACTATTGAATACTATTGGACCAAACCAATTCTGGGTTAATTTAACCCAGAAAGATAGGTTTCTTTTTTAACCCAGCTAGATGGGTTACATATTCAACCGGGTTAATTCTGCCAACTAAATTGGTTACATATTCAACCCAAATGTTTGTTCATTTCAACCACAATGCTGGGTTAATTCTAACAAATAAATTGGTTATATGTTCAACCCAAATGGTTGGTCATTTTAACTGCAAAGTTGGGTTAATTCTACCAAATTAATTGGTTATATATTCAACCCAAATGCTGAGTCAATTTAACTGCAGGGTTGGGTTAATTTTACCAAATAAATTGGTTACATATTCAACCCAAATGGTTGGTCATTTTAACTGCAAAGTTGGGTTGATTCTGCCAAATATACAGGTTATATAGTCAACCCAAATGTTGGGTCATTTTAACTGCAATGCTAGGTTAATTCTACCAAATACATTGGTTATATAGTCAACCCAAATGCTGGGTCATTTTAACTGCAATGCTGGGTTAATTCTACCAAATAAATTGGTTATATAGTCAACCCAAATGCTGGGTCATTTTAACTGCAAAGTCGGGTTAATTCTACCAAATAAATTGGTTATATATTCAACCCAAATGGTTGGTCATTTTAACTGCAAAGTTGGGTTGATTCTGCCAAATATACTGGTTATATAGTCAACCCAAATGTTGGGTCATTTTAACTGCAATGCTGGGTTAATTCTACCAAATAAATTGGTTATATATTCAACCCATATGCTGGATCATTTTAACTGCAATGCTGGGTTAATTCTATAAAATAAATTGGTTAAATAGTCAACCCAAATGCTGGGTTATTTTAACTGCAATGCTGGGTTAATTCTACCAAATAAATAGGTTATATAGTCAACCCAAATGCTGGGACATTTTAACTGCAAAGTTGGGTTAATTCTACCAAATACATTGGTTACATATTCAACCCAAATGGTTGGTCATTTTAACTGCAAAGCTGGGTTAATCCTACCAAATAAATTGGTTATATATTCAAAACAAATGGTTGGTTATTTTAACTGCAAAGCTGGTTTGATTCTACCGAATAAATTGGTTATATATTTAACCCAACTGTTGGGTCATTTTAACTGCAATGCTGGGTTATTTCTAACAAATAAATTGATTATTTTCATGTTTATTGTAGTTCAAATGTCATATTTTGACATCTATAGGAAGAAGTACAAACTTATATCTTTGAAATACCTGCCTTCTCTCTTTATAGACCAGATTCACTACACGGTATATTAGAGATGGCAGGCCGATATTATCGGCCGATAAATGCGTTAAAATGTAATATCGGAAATGATCGGTATCGTTTTTTTTATTATCGGTATCGTGTTTTTTTTTTGTTTTTTTGTTTTTTTTACACTCATTCACACTCATTCACACAAAAGGGTTGTTTCTTTCTGTTATTAATATTCTGGTTCCTACATTATATATCAATATATATCAATACAGTCTGCAAGGGATACAGTCCGTAAGCACACATGATTGTGCGTGCTGCTGGTCCACTAATAGTACTAACCTTTAACAGTTAATTTTACTCATTTTCATTAATTACTAGTTTCAGTGTAACTGTTTTTATATTGTTTTACTTTCTTTTTTATTCAAGAAAATGTTTTTAATTTATTTATCTTATTTTATTTTATTAATTTTTTTTTTTAAAGTACCTTATCTTCACCATACCTGGTTGTCCAAATTAGGCATAATAATGTGTTAATTCCACGTATATCGGTTGATATCGGTATCGGTTGATATCGGTATCTGTAATTAAAGAGTTGGACAATATCGGAATATCGGATATTGGCAAAAAGCCATTATCGGACATCCCTACTGTATATACTTGGTCTATGAAGATTGCTTAATTATAAGTCAATAAAATTTGTCATTTTGAGTGCTTTTGTGGATAGTCACAAATAAATGGGAAGTCCATTTAGCAATGGCTGCACAAACAATTCCATTGCTTTGACACCATGAGTGTGTGAGGCACTCACAGTTTCAACTTGGTTCTTCTTAAAGGTGTACTTAACATTGTCTCTCCCTAAAACTGAGTTTGATTGCAATTAAATGTTCAAAACAAGCGAGTAATATATTTTTTAGCAACAAAATAACAATACATTAATCTCTAAATTAATCAAAAACACAAAATGTAGCTGCAATGCACTCTGGGAATAACACTCACCCAATGGAAGTCATGCTCGACCCCGACAGGTGGACATCGGTGTTGCAGTTTTTAGTTTTTGTAGCTACCTACTTCCGGTTTTATGCCGACTTTGTGTAATGTCACTGACCCCCTTGAACAAATAAGCATTTGTCCCCCCCAATTTTGGGGATGGGCAACGTCCAGCTGGCTGAGTTACTGGTTGGGTCACAAAAACTATCCAAATCCTTAGAAATAACCCAATAATACGACTAAACAGGCTTAACCCAGCATTTGGGTATAAATTATAACCCAGCATTTTTTTGTGGGCACTAATCATAAGCATTATTGTTGATAAATTATAACTTTTTTTCTCCTCATAATATTTCAACTTAACTATGTTAATCACAAAATGTATTTTTGCTAAATTACAACAAGTATTTCATCAAAATATTTCAACATAATTTTTTTAATCACAAAATGTATTTTTGTTAAATTACTACATGTTTTTTTCTTATTATATTTCAACCTAACTATGTTAATCACAAAATTTATTTTTGTTAAATTACAACATGTTTTTTTCTTATTATATTTCAACCTAACTATGTTAATCACAAAATGTGTTTTTGTTAAATTACCACATGTTTTTTTCTCATCATATTTCAACTTAACTATGTTAATCACAAAATGTATTTTTGCTAAATTACAACAAGTATTTCATCAAAATATTTCAACATAATTTTTTTAATCACAAAATGTATTTTTGTTAAATTACAACATGTTTTTTTCTTATTATATTTCAACCTAACTATGTTAATCACAAAATGTATTTTTGTTAAATTACCACATGTTTTTTTCTTATTATATTTCAACCCAACTATGTTAATCACAAAATGTATTTTTGTTAAATTACAACATGTTTTTTTCTTATTATATTTCAACCCAACTATGTTAATCACAAAATGTATTTTTGCTAAATTACAACAAGTATTTCATCAAAATATTTCAACATAATTTTTTTAATCACAAAATGTATTTTTGTTAAATTACTACATGTTTTTTTCTCATTATTTTTCAACTTAACTATGTTAATCACAAAATGTATTTTTGTTAAATTACAACATGTTTTTTTCTTATTATATTTCAACCTATGTTAATCACAAAATGTATTTTTGTTAAATTACCACATGTTTTTTTCTTATTATATTTCAACCTAACTATGTTAATCACAAAATGTATTTTTGCTAAATTACAACAAGTACTTCATCAAAATATTTCAACATAATTTTTTTAATCACAAAATGTATTTTTGTTAAATTACAACATGTTTTTTTCTTATTATATTTCAACCTAACTATGTTAATCACAAAATGTATTTTTGTTAAATTACCACATGTTTTTTTCTTATTATATTTCAACCCAACTATGTTAATCACAAAATGTATTTTTGTTAAATTACAACATGTTTTTTTCTTATTATATTTCAGCCCAACTATGTTAATCACAAAATGTATTTTTGCTAAATTACAACAAGTATTTCATCAAAATATTTCAACTTAACTATGTTAATCACAAAATGTATTTTTGTTAAATTACAACATGTTTTTTTCTTATTATATTTCAACCTAACTATGTTAATCACAAAATGTATTTTTGTTAAATTACAACATGTTTTTTTCTTATTATATTTCAACCTAACTATGTTAATCACAAAATGTATTTTTGTTGAATTACCACATGTTTTTTTCTTATTATATTTCAACCCACCTATGTTAATAACAAAATGTATTTTTGTTAAATTACAACATGTTTTTTTCTTATTATATTTCAGCCCAACTATGTTAATCACAAAATGTATTTTTGCTAAATTACAACAAGTATTTCATCAAAATATTTCAACATAATTTTTTTAATAACAAAATGTATTTTTGTTAAATTACTACATGTTTTTTTCTCATTATATTTCAACTTAACTATGTTAATCACAAAATGTATTTTTGTTAAATTACAACATGTTTTTTTCTTATTATATTTCAACCTAACTATGACTCAAAATGCTGCTAACTGTTTTAACTGTTTACACTGTTTACATTGCACTTTGCACTCCCATCTAAATACTTGAATACCTACGTTGCAATACTGTATATACAATACATAGATATTATAGATATTCTGGTAATATCTTCTTCCCCTGTATATTTTTCCCCCCCCTCATGCGACTGTTTAAATTGTTGTCTTTTTTATTCTTCTTTTACACTTTATATTTATAGACACCGTGGTTGTGAGAGGAACGTAATTTCGTCCACCTGTATGTCCTGTACAAACAGTTGTTTGACAATAAAGCTGACTTTGACTTAATCACAAAATGTATTTTTGTTAAATTACCACATGTTTTTTTCTTATTATATTTCAACCCAACTATGTTAATCACAAAATGTATTTTTGTTAAATTACCACATGTTTTTTTCTTATTATATTTCAACCTAACTATGTTAATCACAAAATGTATTTTTGCTAAATTACAACGAGTATTTCATCAAAATATTTCAACATAATTTTTTTAATCACAAAATGTATTTTTGTTAAATTACTACATGTTTTTTTCTCATTATATTTCAACTTAACTATGTTAATCACAAAATGTATTTTTGTTAAATTACCACATGTTTTTTTCTTATTATATTTCAACCTATGTTAATCACAAAATGTATTTTTGTTAAATTACCACATGTTTTTTTCTTATTATATTTCAACCCAACTATGTTAATCACAAAATGTATTTTTGCTAAATTACAACAAGTATTTCATCAAAATATTTCAACATAATTTTTTTTCATCACAAAATGTATTTTTGTTAAATTACTACATGTTTTTTTCTCATTATATTTCAACTTAACTATGTTAATCACAAAATGTATTTTTGTTAAATTACCACATGTTTTTTTCTTATTATATTTCAACCCAACTATGTTAATCACAAAATGTATTTTTGCTAAATTACAACAATTATTTCATCAAAATATTTCAACCTAACTATGTTAATCACAAAATGTATTTTTGTTAAATTACACCATGTTTTTTTCTTATTATATTTCAACCTAACTATGTTAATCACAAAATGTATTTTTGTTAAATTACCACATGTTTTTTCTTATTGTATTTTAACCTAACTGTGTTAATCACAAAATGTATTTTTGTTAAATTACAACATGTTTTTTTCTTATTATATTTCAACCTAACTATGTTAATCACAAAATGTATTTTTGCTAAATTACAACAAGTATTTCATCAAAATATTTCAACATAATTTTTTTAATAAGAAAATGTATTTTTGTTAAATTACTACATGTTTTTTTCTCATTATATTTCAACTTAACTATGTTAATCACAAAATTTATTTTTGTTAAATTACAACATGTTTTTTCTTATTATATTTCAACCCAACTATGTTAATTACAAAATGTATTTTTGCTAAATTACAACAAGTATTTCATCAAAATATTTCAACATAATTTTTTTTAATCACAAAATGTATTTTTGTTAAATTACTACATGTTTTTTTCTCATTATATTTCAACTTAACTATGTTAATCACAAAATGTATTTTTGTTAAATTACCACATGTTTTTTTCTTATTATATTTCAACCCAACTATGTTAATCACAAAATGTATTTTTGCCAAATTACAACAATTATTTCATCAAAATATTTCAACCTAACTATGTTAATCACAAAATGTATTTTTGTTAAATTACACCATGTTTTTTTCTTATTATATTTCAACCTAACTATGTTAATCACAAAATGTATTTTTGTTAAATTACCACATGTTTTTTTCTTATTATATTTCAACCCAACTATGTTAATCACAAAATGTATTTTTGCTAAATTACAACAATTATTTCATCAAAATATTTCAACCTAACTATGTTAATCACAAAATGTATTTTTGTTAAATTACCACATGTTTTTTTCTCATCATATTTCAACTTAACTATGTTAATCACAAAATGTATTTTTGTTCAATTACAACATGTTTTTTTCTTATTATATTTCAACCTAACTATGTTAATCACAAAATGTATTTTTGTTAAATTACCACATGTTTTTTTCTCATCATATTTCAACTTAACTATGTTAATCACAAAATGTATTTTTGTTAAATTATGTTTTTCCTCATAATATTTCAACTTAACTGTTAATCACAAGCTTTGTATTTGTTAAAATTAATAAAAGTATGACTTTATTCTCATGGTTGTCTTACAAAATGACAACTTTAAAAAAAAAAGAAGTTACCATTGTAGCCTAGTCAAATCAAAACATTTTGGGGGAATAATAAATAAATAATAAATAAATAACATTATTTTAGTGAGATCTTCATTATTTTTCCTCATAATGTAAGGATATAATTTCAACATTTCTGCAAGTGTTTTTTTTGTAAAAATACAACATTATTCTCCTAAAATTTGTTGTCTTAAAATTTTTTCTTGTAACACTACTATATTCTCGACTAACACAAATGTATCTTACGCAATTACACTTTAATATGAATAATATTCCAAACCCAATTATCTGACCTAATTCTCATACAATTTCTTCTGTTCAGTTTGGTCCAAATATTCTTTCATCATGTACAATTTCTCCCATATTCCTAAAAACATACGCAGGTGTTTGCTGAAGCCGATAAGTGTGTAGCAGAAATTCCATGCTATAATGACAAGGTGCCGCTATCTGCAGTGGACACATTGCAGCAGCAGTACAAACACTGATTGTCGCTGTCAATATTGCTGTGTCACTCCCGAGTCATAAAATGTGCTGCACTGCTCAGAGAAGTCGTAAATCTTCACGGCGTACAGTGGCAGCGGACCACTCACTGCTGCGTTACATCATATGCACTGTAGTGGAGCTATATATATTGTCTGCAGGAGCGGAAAATGATCATTGGCACAGGAAGTGCTTTAATGGAAAATACTGTAAGTGCAGGATATTGAGCGTGACCTTCGGAGTCATGTGACATTTTCCCATTTTGAGGGGCGAGGAAGATAAGGAGAGCGTCTTTACTGAAATGTCACTTGGACGCACTTGATATTGTTTAAGAACCGCCTGTCTTTTTTAAATTTGTTATTTTTTGGGCTCGTTTGCATATGTTCGCACGTGCTATTTGTTTTGTAGTAGCCCCGATTGATCTACACCAGGCCTGGGCAGTTATTTGGACTCGAGGGACCAAATTTAGAGAAAAAAAATGAAACACCCAGAATGTACATGAAAATAAAGAATGTGGGATTGACAATATTGACTATGAACGATAAAACACTGAATATTGACAACATATGAACGCCACACCCCCTCTCGATCGACATATTTTAACAATCAAAAAACGTTATGACAAACCGCCTGAAAAATACTGTTTTTCCATTTACCGTAAAATGTTGTAAAAAATTTAAAAAACACTTTGATTTACGGTAAAATTTTGTAAATGTACTACTTAAGTCTACTTAAAACATTTTATATAATTAATAATGAAATGCAGAGGCAAATTCATACATTATTCGCTGTTCGTTACAAGGGGCCCTCTGATAGCAGCCATAACTGCCATGTGGCCCTCAATGAAAACCAGTCTGACATCCCTGCCCTAGGGGGTGAAATCCCTAGAATCATCTTAACTTGGGTTCGATGGAACCCTAGGGGTTCGGTGAGTCGGGCTCAGGGGTTCGGCGGAGGTCAAGACACACCCGACTCATCGTGTAAATAAAAACTTCTCCCTATCGGCGTATTGCGGATATGGCAACAGCAGAAGTCACACTGATTTGCAGGTGTGTAATTTGTTGTGAGTTTATGCACTGTGTTGGTTTTGTTCTTTGAACAAGGTGATGTTCATGCACGGTTCATTTTGTGCACCAGTAAAAAAAACATGGTAACACTTTAGTATGGGGAACATATTCACCATTAATTAGTTGCTTATTAACATGCAAATTAGTAACATATTGGCTCTTAACTAGTCATTATTAAGTACTTATTAATGCCTTATTCGGCATGGCTTTATTGTAACCCTAACCCTCTAACCCTGGCCCTAACCCTCTAACCCAGTGGTGCTTAACCTTGTTGGAGGTACCGAACCCCACCAGTTTCATATGCGCATTCACCGAACCCTTCTTTAGTGAAACATAAAAGGTTTTTTTTTTTCAAATTCAATACAAATTTATATGTTTTTGGTAACACTTTAGTATGGGGAACATATTCACCATTAATTAGTTGCTTATTAACATGCAAATTAGTAACATATTGGCTCTTAACTAGTCATTATTAAGTACTTATTAATGCCTTTTTCGGCATGGCCTTATTGTAACCCTAACCCTCTAACCCTGGCCCTAACCCTCTAACCCAGTGGTTCTTAACCTTGTTGGAGGTACCGAACCCCACCAGTTTCATATGCGCATTCACCGAACCCTTCTTTAGTGAAATATAAAATGTTGGGTTTTTTTCAAATTCAAGACAAAGTTATATGTTTTTGGTAACACTTTAGTATGGGGAACATATTCTAAGTAACAAAGACTTAATTTAGAGTTTTTTTGGACACTAGGGGAACATATTATACGTAACAAAGATTTAACTTAAAGTTATTTGGTTAGAGTTAGGGTTATTGATTGATTGATTGATTGAGACTTTTATTAGTAGGTTGCACAGTGAAGTACATATTCCGCACAATTGACCACTAAATGGTAACACCCGAATAAGTTTTTCCACTTGTTTAAGTCGGGGTCCACTTAAATTGATTCATGATACAGATATATACTATCATATATACTATCATCATAATACAGTCATCACACAAGATAATCACATTGAATTATTTACATTATTTACAAACAGGGGTGTGGAGGGGTGGGGGGGGTGGGGGTGGGGGATGGGGGGGGGTATGGACATCAAGCAGTGGACATAGAGAGAGAGAGAGAGAGAGAGAGAGAGAGAGAGAGAGAGAGAGAGAGAGAGAGAGATCAGAAGGCATAAGAAAAAGAAAAAGTATCTGCATTTGATTGTTTACATTTGATTATTAGCAATCCGGGGAGGGTGTTAGTTTAGGGTTGTAGCTGCCTGGAGGTGAACTTTTATTGCGGTTTTGAAGGAGGATAGAGATGCCCTTTCTTTTATACCTGTTGGGAGCGCATTCCACATTGATGTGGCATAGAAAGAGAATGAGTTAAGACCTTTGTTAGTTCGGAATCTGGGTTTAACGTGGCCATGCCGAATAAGGCATTAATAAGTACTTAATAATGACTAGTTAAGAGCCAATATGTTACTAATTTGCATGTTAATAAGCAACTAATTAATGTTGAATATGTTCCCCATACTAAAGTGTTACCATGTTTTTTTTACTGGTGCACAAAATGAACCGTGCATGAACATCACCTTGTTCAAACAACAAAACCAACACAGTGCATAAACTCACTACAAATTACACACCTGCAAATCAGTGTGACTTCTGCTGTTGCCGTATCCGCAATACGCAGATCGGGAGAAGTTTTTATTCACACGATGAGTCGGGTGTGTTTTGACCTCCGCCGAACCCCTGAGCCCAACTCACCGAACCCCTAGGGTTCGATCGAACCCAAGTTAAGATGATTCTAGGGATTTCACCCCCTAGGGCAGGGATGTCAAACTGGTTTTCATTGAGGGCCACATGGCAGTTATGGCTGCTATCAGAGGGCCCCTTGTAACAGCGAATAATGTATGAATTTGCCCCAAGGGTTTGATCGAACCCAGGTTAAGAACCACTGCTCTAACCCTAAACCTAACCAAATAACTCTAAATTAAGTCTTTTTTACTTAGAATATGTTCCCCTAGTGTCCAAAAAACTCTAAATTAAGTCTTTGTTACTTAGAATATGTTCCCCATACTAAAGTTTTACCAAAAACATATAACTTGAAAATGTTATTTTTCACTAAAGAAGGGTTCAGTGAATGCGCATATGAAACTGGTGGGGTTCGGTACCTCCAACAAGGTTAAGAACCACTAATAATATAATAATAATGACTGAAAGTTAGTATGCAGGTCAACCCATTTTGGTGTGCTATGGTGATCTGGTGTGGCTTCTCTTAGAAACCTAACTGTTGGCATGTTAGCTTTTTTTTTTTTTTGCATGTAAGCGCCTAACAGTCATATTTTTTGTTACTTGATGCTATCTAGCCAACGTGCTAACTGTTAGCATTTTAGTTTGGCTTCGGCTCTGCAGCATCCACATGCAATTTCTACCGATGTTGCATTTTGTAGTTACCTCTAGTAACTGCCGTTTCTTTTTAATCCTAGAAAGCAACAGATGGCTGATAAGACAGTTGTTATATTGTATAGTAGTTGCTCGAGTGGGAGCTCAGTATCCTCCTTTATGCCGCTGCACTGCAAAGCAGCAGGCAAAAATGAACTCGAGGGACGGCCCGAGTCAGACAGCATCACTTGTCGTGGGTTTGTGAGTCCGCGGCAAACACATTTGGACTGGATGACAGCCAGCGGTTGGCTGTTTGCGGAGGATGTGGGCTGGTCTCTGGAGCCCCTGCGCTTGTTCATTCATAAATCAGCTGGCAGGCCTAAATGAAAACACAGACAGCAGCAGCGCTTCACTTTGGCTCTATGCTCTTTTATTGCAAAGAGTTTGTTTTGTTTATGAGACGTAGCGTTGGGTAAAACAGTTGGGTACCAACCACTTTAGTAAAACTACACTATTATTGTATCTAAGTATTTTTTTTTTTTTTAGATGTACAGTGGATGGACCTTTGCACAGCCACTTGTTGCTAGGCAGAGTTCATGGGGCTCCATCGTAACTGCCCTATAGGCCAGTGTTTTTCAACCTTTTTTGAGCCAAGGCACATTTTTTTCATAAAAAAAATACAGAGGCACACCACCAGCAGAAAAGGTTAAAAAATTAAACTCCACCAGGTTGTCGTGCCTTATTTTCAGTTTGTTGTTGTTTCCTGTGTGTAGTGCTTTAGTTCCTGTCTTGCGCTGTTATTTTGGTGACCCTTCCTGTTTTGTTTGTGTTCTCCTGTAGCAGCTTCACGCCTTCCTTTGAGTGCTATTGCCCCCACCTGCTTTTTTTTCGCAATCAAGACTATTGAAGTTGTGCGTACGCTATCCTTCTTTGTGGGGGGGATTGTCGATTGTCATGTCATGTATGGATGTGCTTTGTGGACGCCGTCTTTGCTCCACACGCTGTAAGTTTTTGCTGTCGTCCAGCATTCTATTTTTGTTGACTTTGCAGCCAGTTCAGTTTTACTTTTGTTCTACATAGCCATCCCTATGCTTCAGTGCCTTTTCCTAGCGGGACTTGCCTTTTGTTAATTTTTGGTTTAAAGGCCTACTGAAATGAATTTTTTTTATTTAAACGGGGATAGCAGATCTATTCTATGTGTCATACTTGATCATTTCGCGATATTGCCATATTTTTGCTGAAAGGATTTAGTATAGAACAACGACGATAAAGATTGCAACTTTTGGTATCTGACCAAAAAAAAGCCTTGCCCCTACCGGAAGTAGCGTGACGTAGTCAGTTGAACATATACGCAAAGTTCCCTATTGTTTACAATGATGGCCGCATGAAGTGAGAGAGATTCGGACCGAGAAAGCGACAATTTCCCCATTAATTTGAGCGAGGATGAAAGATTTGTGGATGAGTAAAGTGCAAGTGAAGGACTAGTGGGGAGTTGAAGCTATTCAGATAGGGAAGATGCTGTGAGAGCCGGGGGTGACCTGATATTCAGCTGGGAATGACTACAACAGTAAATAAACACAAGACATATATATACTCTATTAGCCACAACACAACCAGGCTTATATTTAATATGCCACAAATTAATCCTGCATAAAAACACCTGCGTGTTTGTTATGCTAGCTCCTAGCTCCTCTGCTAGCTCCTAGCTCCATAGAACACGCCAATACAATTCAAACACCTGATCAACACACACAATCACTCAGCCCAAAAGACCGTTCACCTAACCCAAGGTTCATAAAGCTTATATATTTTTAAAAAGTTACGTACGTGACGCGCACGTACGGTACGGTACGTGTTATGCTAGCTCCTAGCTCCTCTGCTAGCTCCTAGCTCCATAGAACACGCCAATACAATTCAAACACCTGATCAACACACACAATCACTCAGCCCAAAAGACCGTTCACCTAACCCAAGGTTCATAAAGCTTATATATTTTAAAAAAGTTACGTACATACGCAAAAAAAAGCCAAAGCTGCATACTCACAGTAGCACGTCTGCGTCTTTGTCATCCAAATCAAAGTAATCCTGGTAAGAGTCTGTGTTGTCCCAGTTCTCTACAGGCGTCTGTGTATCCAAGTCAAAAGTCCTCCTGGTTAGAGTCTCTGTTATCCGAGTTCTTCCATCTTGACTGCATCTTTCGGGAATGTAAACAAAGAAGCGCCGGCTGTGTACTGTTGTGGCTGACTACGTTCGAAAAATACGTCCATTTCGCACCGACAACTTTCTTCTTTGCTTGCTCAGCTTCCTTCTCCATAATGCAATGAACATGATTGAAACAGATTCACGAACACAGATGTCCAGAATACTGTGGAATTATGAAATGAAAACAGAGCTTTTTCGTATTGGCTTCAATGTGGAAGGCATACCCGTGTTCGCCGGTCTACGTCACGCGCATACGTCATCCTCAGAGGCGTTTCGAACCGGAAGTTTAGCGGCAAATTTAAAATGTCACTTTATAAGTTAACCCGGCCGTATTGGCATGTGTTATAATGTTAAGATTTCATCATTGATATATAAACTATCAGACTGCGTGGTCGGTAGTAGTGGCTTTCAGTAGGCCTTTAAGTGTTACATACCTTTTTTACCTGCACGCTGTCTCCCGCTGTGCTCTGCATATTGGGATCACGACAAACCATCCTCGACGCGATCCGACTTCTAGAAAGCAATGAACTACCTGCTGCCACCTACTGGTATGGAGTATTACAAGATTACCCTGCCAAGCTCTACACAGCACAGGCACTAGACAACGGCACATTATTATAGTTATTGATTTGCAAAAAAACATTTTTTGGACCAATTAGGTTAAGTTGCATAATTTCCCACGGCACACCAGACAATATCCCACAGTGGTTGAAAATCACTGCTGTTGGCCAATTAAACAACTTGCATACGTCATACACGCCCCACCAGGTTGTGGTTTCGCAGAAACAGAAAGTGAGAAAAACACCAACTAAAGAATTGACTACAAAATAAAGTTTATAACTTTAATGTCTTAAAATTGTGAATATTTAAACACAATTTAAATCGCAATTTTTTTAATGTAAAATTATCTCCGTATTCATGTTATCATAATTTACTTGATTTCATTCTCACCACCCCAATTAAACACAACTTTTTGTCTTGTAAAATTATGACTTTATTCTCATAACTGTATTTTTTTTTTTTACAATATTTACATTTTTTCCCATAATAATACGACATAGTACAATTTTTTTTAAATAATGCAGAAAATAATACATACATTATTTTTGTTAAAATTTTACTGATGACGTTTTTTTTTTTCAGGATTGCATTTTTTTGTAATATCACAAGTTTAATCGAATACAAGTATGACTTTATTCTCATAACCGTAGTATTTTTTCTTTCAATATTTATATGTTTTCCCAAAATAATGCAACAAAATACCATGAATTTTCTCTGGGAAAATAAAAACAGAATTTTCTCAAAATAATGCAGAAAATACTACATAAATTATTACCATAAAATAAAGAGTCTATTGATGGTGACTTTTACTTTTGTAGAATTGCGTCTACAAAAGGTGGTATAGCTCGATTGGTAGAGCGGCCGTGCCAGCAACTTCAGGGTTGCAGGTTCAATCCCCGCTTCCGCCATCCTAGTCACTTCCGTTGTGTCCTTGGGCAAGACACTTTACCCACCTGCTCCCAGTGCCACCCACACTTAGATATTGGGTTTCACTATGTAAAGCGCTTTGAGTCACTTGAGAAAAGCGCTATATAAATATAATTCACTTCACTTCACTTCTTTTTTCTTGTAATATCACTAGTTTATTCTATTAAAATCATGACTTTATTCTCATAACTGCATTAGTTTTTTCTTGCAATATTCATGTTTTCCCAAAACAATGCAACATAATAGTATGACTTTTCTCTGGGAAATGAAAACATTATTTGAAATTATTCCTGTAAATTAAGAAGATGTTTATTTTCATAGAATTTTATTTATTCTTGGAATATTACAACTTCATCCTAATAAAATCTTTACTTAATTTTTATAATTTATCATTTACTTATTTTACCTCTTATTATTGCAACTTTTTTCTCATAACATTATACGGACTTGTAGTCTTGTAAAAAAAATATATAATTAAAAAAACAAATATATATATATATATATATATATATATATATATATATATATATATATATATATATATATATATATATATATATATATATATATATATATATATATATATATATGTATATACACACACACATTTCCCCCCTCCTTGTAATATAACAACCAAACTTTATTAAAATTACAACTTTATTCCTGTAATATTACAAGTTTATTCTAATAAAACCATGTCTTTAATTTCTTAACTTTACTACTTTAGTTTTTTTTGCAATATTTAGGTTTCCCAGAATAAAGCAACGTAATTCTGTGACTTTTCTCTGGGGGAATAAATACATTATTTTCTTCAAATAATACAGAAAAGTATTCCTGTAAAATAAGAGCTTTATTGATAATGTCTATTTTCATAGAATTGTGTTTTCTTTCTTTCTTGTAATATTACAACTTTATCCTAATAAAACCTTGACTTAATTTTTTTATAATTTATCATCTAGTTATCTTACCTCGTAATATTGCAAATTTGTTCTCATAACATTATACGGACTTGCTGTCTTGTAAAAAAAAAAAAAAAAAAAAAAAAAAAAAAAAAATTATATATACATATATATATATATATATATATATATATATATATATATATATATATATATATATATATATATATATATATATATATATATATATACAGGTATATATATATGTACAAATTATGTTTACCTGTATATATATATGTATATATATAGATATATACATATATATATATACATATATATATATATATATATATATATATATATATATATATATATATATATATATATATATACAGGTATATATATATGTACAAATTATGTTTACCTGTATATATATATGTATATATATAGATATATACATATATATATATACATATATATATATATATATATATATATATATATATATATATATATACATATACATATATATATATATATATAAGTATATATATATATGCATATATATACACATATACATATGTATATACGTATATATATGCATATATATATATATATATATATATACACATATACATACAGTATGTATACGCATATATATATATATATATATGCATATACATATATATATATATACATATATATATATATATACATATATATATATATATAAGTATATATATATATATATATATATATATATATATATATATATATATATATATATATATATATATATATATATATATATATATATATATATATATATATATATATATACTCTGTATATATATATATATATATATAAATATATATATATAACCGTATGACCCGTAATATTGCAACCTAATTCTCAAAACACTATACAGACGTGTTTTCTTGTAAAAAATATACTTTACCTCCCTTCTCGTATTATTACAACCTTCCATCCATCCATTTTCTAACGCTTGTCCCTTTTTGGGGTCACGGGGGACACCCGCATTCGGGCGGAAGGCGGGTACACCTAATTTTATTAAAACTACAACTTTATTCTTCTAATATTACAAGATTGTTCTCAATGACTACACATTTATGCATATTATACAACAACGACAACAAATGGAACACTGTAATGTGCATGCCAGGCCAGTAGTTGGCGGTGTCACTTGATTTGTTTTCATGCTGCGTAACTTTGTTGCCGTGCAAACGACAAAAACAGCCCAGATACCGAACTTGAACTGACTCCCTGCTCTGTATTGAATGGAAAACCCATATTAGAAAACAATGAAAAATTAACCACCGGAGCAGCGAATGTGCGGCAAAGACGAAAAGTACATCAGGTGATAGTGATGTTTCCCTGACTCGGTTCTCCTTGACCCACTTGTGGTGAGGAGACCCCTCACCCATGCCCCCCATGCCCCCCATGCCCCCCACGCCACCACAGTATGTTTGGATCCTTAGGCTGGTGTGAATCATCTCGTCTGGAGACGATCTGTGTCATCACATCCAGCGTATTGCTAAGTCAAAATGGGGCTTGTAATCATAAAAGCGGGGGTCTTATTACAGCTGCGTCTTGATGAAATTGATCATCTACTGCTCGCTGCTATCAGAAATTGATTACAAATTTTTTTTTTTAAAGTGCAGCGGGAGACAACAAGCACGAGCTGAAATCAATGCTTCCTGTCACCTTTACAGCGGGACAAATGGCTCCTATTGTTCCAGGCCCTTTTCCCTCCCCCTAACTTTTAGACAGCTGGGGTGGACACACGGGTCGAGAGGGGGCTCGCAGGGGCTCCCAACACACAAGTCTAGCCAACCCCCTCCCAGCACCACCACCCCTAATTTAGAGTCAATCACAGCAACACAGGCTGGTTTGTAACTTTTGATTGGCTCTAAATGGGCCACACTGCATGCGTGTGTGTGTGTGTGTGTGTGTGTGTGTGTGTGTGTGTGTGTGCATGATGCTGCTTGGCACAGTCATGGCTCCTTGACGTCAGCGCCCAGTGCCTCTACTGCTCCTGATGTCTGTGCTGCTCTCAAACATGTCTTTGTTATTCAGTGCTTTCCATCAGAGAGCGGCCACCCGCAAAACATGGAGGCTGGCTGGCGTGGGCCGTGACAGACGGGAGGGGTTATCTGTGAAGTATGATGCAACTGCGTGTCCTGTCGCTTGATATTTAAGGTGGATGTAATAAACACCGTGTCATAAGATACCGTGCATGGTTTTCACCGTCTAACCATATGTTTGTTTATGATACAGATACATGAAAACCATGTATCTCCCAGATACTACACATGGTTTTTTCTTGATGTATGATACATGAAACGACATTGTGCAAAATTCCCAATTTGGAATTTCAATACAGCTCATTCTTCAAAATGATGTCGAATTTCAATTAGGGGAAGTGGAATTACCGTATTTTTCGGACTATAAGGCGCACTTAAAATCCTTTCATTTTCTCACAACCCGAACAGTGCGCATTATAAGCCGCTGCGCCTAATGTACGGACTAATTTTGGTTGTGCTTACCGACCTCGAAGCTGTTTTATATTTAGTACATGGTGAAATTGTAAGTGTGACCAGTAGATGGCAGTCACACATAAGAGATACGTGTAGACTGCAATATGACTCGAGTAAACAACACCAAAATTGTATATGTTCCATTGAAAATACAGAACATTATACACAGGCGCTCAAAAATGTATCAAAATGTTTTAGTTACGACTTTGGTAAACCGCACCGCTTGATGGATTGTACTGTGCTTCAACATACGAGTATTATTATGGTGTGTGTTCCGCAGCCTCCGAAGCAGAACCTCCAGGTTCCGTAACAGGTTCCCTCAGGCCGTAAGACTCTTGAACGCATCATAATTAAATCATCCCCTCAACTCCCCCCAAAATGGATTAACTCGCTGGAATAAAAAAGACAATATAAACATACATCCATAAACGTGGATGCATGTGAAAAAGTGCAATATATTTATCTGTACAGTAACCTATTTATTTATTTATATATGCACCTTATTGCTTTTTTATCCTCCACTACCATGAGCTTATGTAACGAAATTTCGTTCTTATCTGTACTGTAAAGTTAAGTTAAAGTTAAAGTTAAAGTACCAATGATTGTCACACACACTAGGTGTGGTGAAATTTGTCCTCTGCATTTGACCCATCCCCTTGTTCACCCCCTGGGAGGTGAGGGGAGCAGTGGGCAGCAGCGTTGCCGCGCCCGGAAATAATTTTGGTGATTTAACCCCCAATTCCAACCCTTGATGCTGAGTGCCAAGCAGGGAGGTAATGGGTCCCATTTTTTTTATAGTCTTTGGTATGACTCGGCCGGGGTTTGAACTCACAACCTACCGATCTCAGGGCGGACACTCTAAACACTTCAAATTTGAATGACAATAAAAAGGAAGTCTAAGTCTAAGTCTATAAGGTAAGACATATTATCTGGCGTTTTGTTTCTCAATATTATGCCAAAGCAACTTTTCTTACCTTCTACACCTGCTGATCTGTATTTAGGATCTGCATAATTCCTGAAAATTTGGGCGCGTCCGCCTTTGTAGTCCGTGCTGACTACGTAGTCGATAAGCTTCATCTTTTTCCTCTATCTTCTTGTTATGGGACATTCATCCTCCGCTGTTGCCATTTTTAATATAAAGTAGTGTAAAGTTCTTACTTATATCTGTCAGTAAACTCGCTGTGAAAGCGATAAAACATACCGGTGTAGTGAGTTTACATTATTCACCCAAGGAACTTTAGTTATTAGAGAATTCTGGTCAGACATTTTTTTTCTAGTGTTGTTGTTGCACTAGTGAGCCACGGATGAGGAGATGCTGCTCCGTTATTGATTGAAGTAAAGTCTGAATGTCATTAAAACAGTTAGCTCCATCTTTTGACACTTCTTCCACTCCCGTCCTTGCACGCTACACGGCTACAACAAAGATGACGGGGAGAAGACGCTGTCGAAGGTGAGCCACGTAAATAAGACCGCCCACAAAACGGTGCATTCTGAAGCGACTGTCAGAAAGCGGCTTGAAGATGATCTGTAAAACATCATCTATGCAACATTTTAACCAAAGAACCACCATTACATGTTATGTAGACCACAAGGAAGTGTTTTACATTTAGAATTTTTTTTTAAATAATATGACTCCTTTAATGCGCCCTATAATCTGGTGCGCCTTTTATATGAAAATAGACCTGACTAGACCCGCTCATCTGTAGTGCGCCTTATAATCCGGTGCACCCTAAGGTTCGGAAAATACGGTAATTTCTTTGCAAGTCAGGTAAAATTGCTAATGGACAAGTAACGGGGGGAATTTGTCACGTTTACCAACAGTTTTGGTTTTGGACTTTTTGAACGCTGAAAGGTTGTTGAAATGTGCAACGACTGCTAGCGATGTTTGCATCTTGAGAAATGTGGAAGCAGTAGGAATTGTGGGAACAGAAAGTGTGACATGAGAAAAAAGCCTGTGAGTCCTGAATGAGCGGAACATTTGCGTTTGCATCAATTATAACATGCTAGCAGCCTTATACCGTTAATTTGGCTAAAATGCTTACAGTTAGCATGCTAGCGCGATAACACTAAGCAAAGAAATCCATGACTGTAACTTGTACCAAAATACGCGTTACGGCAGTTCGATGGTGATTTTAATCCATGCCATGTAAGATTCTACCTATGGAAATTGCTAACAGTTAGCATGTGAGCAAGATAGCACAAAGTAACGAAATCCATCAGTTATAGGTTCAAACTCGGGGTGGTAACAGTTTTTACTATAGATACCCCGGTATTTGAAAGTCTTCACAATAATGCCACGATGTGTGACGGTTTCAAACAAAAACTTGATGTGTAGTTTTTTTCTGGCGCTTGAGCATTGGCCGGGTCTGAAATTAAACTACATCTCCCAGGATCCTCTGCACAGTGGTGGCGTGTAAAAACGCCGTAAGCAGGAAGTCGAGTTTGTTTATAGTCAATGAGAGGAATGTTTTTTTTTGACATTTCCTGAAAAATTTATCAAAAAAAGCAAAGATCACGGTTCGCCAGTCAGAACGCTCACAAAATCTTATCTAAATGTCAACATTTTTTAACAATATCCAACATAAAGTTGGCTGAGTAAATGACAATGTCCACTTAAACATATGTATTTCCAGTATATAAACAACCAATGACAACAATTAGAGATACGTGCTTTGCATTGCATAACGACGATATGTTTGTTTATTGTTACTGATCAGTAGATACTATACACAACAATAATAACATCAGCTAAAAAAATAATAAAAACACTAAACTTTTGGAGATACATGCTTTTCTTTGGACGGCTAAAATGTGTACAGCAGCTTTGTAAGCAGGGATGCCAAGAGAACTGTTTTGCCCTTTTTCGATATATACATATGCATACATATATATGCATATATACACCCACATATATATATATATATATATATATATATATATATATATATATATATATATACACAGTCGTGGTCAAAAGTTGACATACACTTGTAAAGAACATAATGTCATGGCTGTCTTGAGTTTCCAATAATTTCTACAACTCTTATTTTTTTGTGATAGAGTGATTGGAGCACATACTTGTTGGTCACAAAAAACATTCATGAAGTTTGGTTCTTTTATGAATTTATTATGGGTCTACTGAAAATGTGAGCAAATCTGCTGGGTCAAAAGTATACATACAGCAATGTTAATATTTGGTTACATGTCCCTTGGCAAGATTCACTGCAATAAGGCGCTTTTGGTAGCCATCCACAAGCTCCTGGTTTAACTGTTGACCACTCCTCTTGACAAAATTGGTGCAGTTAAGCTAATTGTGTTGGTTTTCTGACATGGACTTGTTTCTTCAGCATTGTCCACATGTTTAAGTCTGGACTTTGAGGAGGCCATTCTGAAACCTTAATTCTAGCCTGATTTAGCCATTCCTTTACCACTTTTGACGTGTGTTTGGGGTCATTGTCCTGTTGGAACACCCAACTGCGCCTAAGACCCAACAATGATTTTAGGTTGTCCTGAAGAATTTGGAGGTAATCCTCCTTTTTCATTGTCCCATTTACTCTCTGTAAAGCACCAGTTCCATTGGCAGCAAAACAGGCCCAGAGCATAATACTACCACCACCATGCTTGACGGTAGGTGTGGTGTTCCTGGGATTAAAGGCCTCATCTTTTCTTCCCCAAATATATTGCTGGGTATTGTGGCCAAACAGCTAAATTTTTGTTTCATCTGACATCCCATGGACAAAGATAAGACCTTCTGGAGGAAAGTTCTGTGGTACAGTATATCTATCTATCTATATCTATATATATGTGGCAACACTAAATTGGCCCTAGTGTGTGAATGTGAGTGTGAATGTTGTCTGTCTATCTGTGTTGGCCCTGCGATGAGGTGGCGACTTGTCCAGGGTGTACCCCACCTTCCGCCCGAATGCAGCTGAGATAGGCTCCAGCGACCCCCCGCGACCCCACAGTAGAAAATGGATGGATGGGTATATATATGTATATATATATATGACAGCTTTCGTGACTTATGTGACAAAACTCAGATAAACCAAAACAAAATTACTTCTGCTGAGTTGAATACGTTGCTTATTTTCTATATTCTACAATATTTACCATTTTACAACCATGGACTGCAGAGTCAGGATTAGGATTAAAGTAAAGAAAAACGTATGCCTGGCAACACTCTGTTTGTTTGCGTGTATAAACTTCCTGAACCTGAGTATGAAAAGAACCAACTGTTTCCCCGGGGAAAAACACTTCATTTTATTCGGGTCAGTATCAATTACATTTGAATGACCTTTTGTTTTGAGATAAATGGACAGCTAATTATTCACCACTAATCACTCTTGCCCAGTGTATAATACACACACTACAGACAAGTACATTTTTATACTAGACAATATGCAACAATTCTGCTTGTGTCTAACATATTCTATTAATTTTGATTTGATTTGATTTTTATTAAGGATCCCCATTAGCTGGTTGCCTCAACAACCCACTAGTCTTCCTGGGGTCCACAATTCAATACAATTACAAGTAAAAGCATATAATTATAACTACACAATACAGAAAAAAATAAAAGCATCAATAAAAAAACAAGCAAACAATTTACAGTCACAGAATAATAATTACCATATAAATATAACAAACAAATCATCAATGAGCAAACTAATTTAAAAACTCAGATAAAATATTACTCTCTTTTTAAAAACCTGTTTACTTTCAATGCTGGTGAGAATTCGAGGCAGGTTATTCCAGAGCGATAAAGATCTATAAATAAAAGATTTCCGCAAAGCATTCTTCCTGGGACGAGGGAGTACAAAATGCCCCTCACTGGATGCCCTGGTATTGTGATTATGTATAGTGCTACTGTGAACTATTTGGGCCATGAGAAAAGCAGGAGTTTTACTACCGGTTACTGATTTGAACAATATAAGAGTATTAGCCAACAACCTGTTCTGCACTGTTAGCCAGGAAAGAGAAGCATGCATTTGGTTCACATTGGTTCTTAGTGAACAACCAAGAACCAGCCTTGCTGCCCTATTCTGGACAATCTGGAGCTTACTGATCTCACCACTTGCAGCAGACGCCCAGACTGTAGAACAATAGTCAATATGACACAAGACTAAACTCTTAACAATTTGACAAAGAAGAGGTGGATCAGCAAAACCAGCACATTTCCTGGAAATACCAACAGCCCTTCCCATCTTTGTAACTATATCACTGATATGATTTGACCAGGATAGAGTGCAGTCCAGCATCACTCCAAGGAGCTTGGCACTTCTGACCTGTTGAACTGTTGAAATACCCAGCCTCAAATCCAACTTTGGGTCACAAGATAACCCTTGCCTAGTCCCCAATATAATACTTTTTGTTTTTGAGGTGTTAAGGACAAGTCTGTTACATACTGTCCAGTCATGCACAGCTTTTAGTTCCTCACTCAATACTACATTAAGTACACTGCATGATGGTGCAGCATGATATAAGGTTGCATCATCAGCATAAAGAACCAATCTAGCACGCCCGGTAGCCCAAGGTAAATCATTGGTGAATATAGAAAAAAGTAAAGGTCCTAGGCAACTTCCCTGTGGAACACCACAATCCAAACTTCTGCTATTAGACAAGCTGCCATTAAGATACACCTGTTGTGATCTTGAGGACAAATAACTCTGTATCCACATTAAACTTGAAGTATTAAAACCATAACATTTAAGTTTCTCAATTAAAAGAGAGTGGTCAATCATGTCAAATGCAGCACTAAAATCTAACAGCACAGCTCCAACCAACATAGAATTATCTATAGCATTAAGCCAATCGTCCGTCATTTGTATAAGAGCCGTGGACGTAGAGTGGCCCGTTCTATATGCATGTTGAGAATCAGTTGCTAGCCCATTTGATTGAAAGTAAGCTTGAATTTGTGCATACACACATTTCTCCAGTATTTTACATAACCCAGGTAGGATGCTTATTGGTCTAGAATTGCCCTCATTGAAAGCCAATTTGGTATCCTTATGTAGAGGAGTAACCTTAGCCACCTTCCATATCTTTGGACACAGGCCCACTTGTAAACATTTATTAAAAATATGACAAACAGGCACTGATATGATACCAGCAGTCATTTTCAGTAATTTACTATCCAGGTTGTCTACACCAGCTACTTTGTTGTCAGGAAGAGAGTGTAGTAACCTCTCAACCACACTGACTTCAACCTGATGAAAATTGAATTCACAGTCCTTATTATCCATTATAATATTCCTAATGAGGTCAGCTGATTTGTTGTTATTGGATATATGCATACCATGCCTTAATTGAGATACCTTGTCAACATAATAGTTATTAAAATGATTGGCAATGTCACATGGCTTAGTGAGTACCAACCCATTTGATTCCACAAAAGGTGTACAGACATTGTTCTTTCTACCCATGATTTCATTCAAAACATTCCATAAGTTTTTGCTATCATATCTCACATCATATAACCTCTGTTTGTAATATTCCCTTTTTTTCAGTTTGTTTAACTTTGTGACCTGGTTTCTTAAGGAACAGTACTTATGCCTGTCATCAATTAAACCAGAGTTGACGGAGGCTTTTTTAGCCATGTCTCTTTCTGTCATTAAACCTCTAAGTCCATTATCAATCCATGGGGCAGACTTAGTTTTGACAGAAAACTTCTTCAAAGGGGCATGCTTGTCCACAACACTCATGTACATTAACATAAATAAGTCCAGTGCAGCCTCAGGGTCTTCCTCACTGCACACCTCGTTCCAATTTAAACAGGATATTTCATCAATAAAACATTCTTCATCAAATCTCTTATAAGACCTTGTAAAAATAATTTTCGCTTTAGGTTTAGGAACCCTTGTCTTTCTAGTGACAGATATTATATTGTGGTCAGTAAAACCTACAGGAACCGAGACTGCTTTGGAGCATTGGTCCGGAACATTTGTATAAATATGATCAATGCATGTAGCTATAATAATACCATCACTATTACTACCTATTCTCGTGGGAGGGGCAACAATTTGGGACAGATTGCAAGCATTTAAAATGGATAGTAACTTATTTTTGTTTGTACACCCCTGTCCCAGCCAGTCAACATTCATATCACCCAGTAAATAGATTTCTCTATTCGCATCTGATATCCTGTCAAACATCTCACATAACTCCTTCAGATACAGAGCATCAGCACTAGGAGGCCTATAGAAACAGCCTACTATAATTGGTTTCAAATAAGGCAGATAGACCTGCACACAAATAGCTTCAATACTCTCCCTCATCAAATCATTGCGCACTTTGATAGATAAATGATTCTGAACATAAATAGCCACCCCACCCCCAAACCTGTTCCTATCTTTCCTAAAAATTGAGAACCCCTCAATGGCTACAATTGAATCAGAAAAGGAATCATCAAGGTGGGTCTCAGAAATGGCAAAGATATTAATAAAATTATCTTTGATAATACACTCTACTTCCTGATACTTATTACGCAGGCTGCATACATTCACGTGAGCTAACACCAGGCCCCTATGAAGGCCCAGCTTAGTGCAGGACATAACAGTACTGGAAGTAGTCATGACACAGGCCAAACCAAGATACTAAAAACACCCACGAATGCCCATTCTAAAAAAGCCAGGGGGTAACCTTTGGGTCCCGATACAGCTGTCCATTTATGTACAGCCTATCCACTGTTAGTGCCACTCTCTTGTTCTGGGCTCGGTTCTCTCTCATGATCGGTGACAGTTTCTTTCTCCTATCGTTGATCTCAGCCGGGAAGTGGTCATTTAACCAGAGAGAGGTCCCTTTCAGCTCCTTTCCTCGGCTTTTCACCAACTCTTTGTGCTTAAAATGCTCAAAACGAGCTATTATGGGACGGACTTTATTGTCCACAGGTCTGCCCATTCTGTGCACTCTGGAAAAAGTTATGTCTCTTACCACCTCCGGGGAGAGCTTGAGCTTATCCGACATGAACTCTCTTACAGTTTTTTCCGGATCGGCGTTGCCCTCTCGGATCCCCGAGAAAATGAGATTGTCTCTCATGTCCCTGCACTGTATATCCAACAGCGTGTCTTTAATGCGCCTATAGTCCGCTGTAAGAAAGTCAGTAGATCTCTGCATGTCAGTCATCGCACCTCTCAGAAGGACATTATCCTTTCTTAGATCCTCAATCTCCTTCTGGCTGAATTCCAGGCTACTTCTCAAGTCACGGATGTCCTGCTGTAGTGCATCCAGAATATCCAGCTTGCTCAATCTCGCGTTGATCGATTCCAATACGGATGCGTCCACCTCCATGCTACCACCCGGCTCACCTCCGCTATCGGTCGAGCCACGCTGGGATCGGTGTCTCCTGGCTGGTTGTTTGACTTTACACGCAGCCCCACCAGACACCTCCTTCTTGTCACTCTTTTTGTTGGTCATCTCAACTGTGACTGTCCAAAAACCCGGTATTCAAACGTGCGATCGTTAAAATGTCAAGCTCAAGGCGAGCTGGAGGTTAGCGACTGGCTAGCTAGCCACCTGGCTAAAAACAAACCAGGCTAGCTAGCGGTCGGTGAAGTTTTTAAACAAACAAGGACACCTTGATCACTTTAACATTGTCCATAAAGTGTCCATAAAAGTATCCAGAATAGGTATCAAAAATAAAATATGGTATATTTGCGACCTAAAATTGGATAAAAACGCCGATTTCTGCTCGCGGCAATGGAGAAGTTGACTTCAGACGTCACCACTATTCAGTGGATCATTGTATTAATAGTATTGTCATTGTCCTTATTATTATTCCTTTGTTAATGCATTTTATTTGTACTTTTATTTATACTTTTGCTGTTACAGACGAACCTTTGCACGACATTCAAATTTTTTGAGTTTCACCTGTATATATAATATACATTTAAAAAATACCAATACTATAATTCAATCTACAGTAAACTAATCTAATCTAATGTGATTGAATGACATATAATCTATCAAATATTCAGTAAATTATGTGAACCAAACAGTAAATGAACTACCTATTCATGTGAACTGTATTTATATATATTTATGTAGTCATTCTTTTTTGTTGTGGTAAAAATTGATAAAGGAAACCAACGATTGTGTGTGGGTTTAAACAACTCTGCTTCTTCCTACTCCTTTTCAGACATGTTAGAAGGTGAAACTGTAAACATGTGATGTAAACTATTTAATTGTAAACATGTTCGTTGTTCTTATTTTTTGTCATCATTGTTGTTGTTTTTTTAAATGTTTTTAACATATTAATCTAATCCAGGGGTGTCAAACTAATTTTGGATCGGGGGCCATATGGAGAAGAATATACTCCAAAGTGGGCTGGACTGGTGGAATCAAGGCACGATAACTTAAAAATAAAGACAACTTCAAATTGTTTTCTTTGTTCAAAAATAGAAAAAGCACATTCTGAAAATGTACAACTCATATTGTTGTTGGTAGTTTTTTTTACACTTACATGTTGCGGTTAGTAGGATTTTATCTTTATTTGTCGTTATTTATACTTTCTGAATACATTTAATTAAATTTAATGTTCATCAGTTAACTCATTGGTGTTCATTTTCAAAATATCCAGATTATAAAAATTATATCAAACTCAAATTACTTACTTTATTTATGTAGTTTGATCATTTCCCTTGACTGACATATGTAGCATCATCTACAAAGATACAAAGAATTGCTATTGCGACATCCAGTGGACACATTTAGAACAGCTGTTTCATTCATTCAAACATTTCAGGTTCATTTTTATACTTAGCAAACTCATTACGCGGGCCGTATAAAACCTGTTCGCGAGCCGTACGTTTGACACCCCTGATCATAATATTTTATTAGAGCGTATCAAAACACGTATTGGTATGTCAGACCTAGCCTTGTCTTGGTTTAACTCCTATCTTACTGACAGGATGCAGTGCGTCGACGTCCATTGCACCGGTCGCCCAGGGTGGGATCCCTACATCTGCGGTCCCCTCCATGGTTTCTCATTGTATCCCATTGGGTTGAGTTTCTCCTTGCCCTGATGTGGAATCTGAGCCGAGAATGTTCTTGTGGCTTGTGCAGCCCTTTGAGACACTCGTGATTTAAGGCTATATGAGTAAACTTTGATTGATTGATTGACTATTAACTAGATCCACTCGACGTCCATTGCACCGGTCGCCCAGGGTGGGGTTCCTACATCTGCGGTCCCCTCCAAGGGTTCTCATTGACTCCCTTTGGGTTGAGTTTTTCTTTGCCCTGGGATTGATTGATTGATTGATTGAAACTTTTATTAGTAGATTGCACAGTACATATTCCGTACAATTGACCACTAAATGGTAACACCCGAATAAGTTTTTCAACTTGTTTAAGTCGGGGTCCACATAAATCAATTCATGGTACAAATATATCCTATCATCATAATACAGTCATCACACAAGTTAATCATCAGAGTATATACATTGAATTATTTACATGATTTACAATCCGGGGGGTGGGATGAGGAGGGTTTGGTTCAGTCATCAACAATTGCATCATCAGAGAAATGGGTATTGAAACAGAGTAGGTCTGACTTGGTAGGATATGTACAGCGAGCAGAGAACATAGTGAGTTCAGATAGCATAAGAACAAGTATATACATTAGAAATACATTTGGTTATTTACAATCCGGGGAGGTGGGATGTGGAGGGGGGAGGGTGTTAGTCAAGGGTTGAAGTTGCCTGGAGGTGTTGTTTAAGTGCAGTTTTGAAGGAGGATAGAGATGCACTTTCTTTTACACCAGTTGGGAGTGCATTCCGTATTGATGTGGCTTTGAAGGAGAATGAGTTAAGACCTTTGTTAGATCGGAATCTGGGTTTAACGTGGTTTGTGGAACTCCCCATGGTGTTGTGGTTATGGCGGTCATTTACGTTATGGAAGTAGTTTGACGTGTACTTCGGTATCAGGGAGGTGTAGCGGATTTTATAGACTAGGCTCAGTGCAAGTTGTTTACTCTGTCCTCCACCCTGAGCCAGCCCACTTTGGAGAAGTGGTTTGGAGTGAGGTGTGATCTGGGGTGGAGGTCTAAAAGTAGCCTGACTAGCTTGTTCTGGGATGTTTGGAGTCTAGGTTTGAGGGTTTTGGAGGTGCTAGGGTACCAGGAGGTGCATGCGTAATTGAGCGTATCTGAGCCGAGGATGTCGTTGTGGCTTGTGCAGTCCTTTGAGATACTTGTGATTTAGGGCAGTGGTTCTTAACCTGGGTTCGATCAGACCCTAGGGGTTCGGTGAGTCGGCCTCAGGGGTTCGGCGGAGGTCAAAACACACCCGACTCATCGTGTAAATACAAATTTCTCCCTACCGCCGTATTACGGATACGGCAACAGCTGACTGGTTTGCAGGTGTGTAATTTGTTGTGAGTTTATGCACTGTGTTGGTTTTGTTGTTTGAACAAGGTGATGTTCATGCACGGTTCATTTTATGCACCAGTAAAAAAACATGGTAACATTTTAGTATACCATACCATACCATACCAACTTTATTATAAAGCCCTTTAAAAACAACCACAGTTGAAGAACAAAGGGCTGTACACCACAAAGAAATAGAGGCAAAGGACAGACTAAAAAATAACAATTAAAACAGAAGTATAATACACATTGAAAAAGCAAATACAAATTACCCTAAGAACAATTTGTTAGATAAATATCAGTTAAAAACTATTAGTATGGGGAACATATTCACCATTAATTAGTTGCTTATTAACATCCAAATTAGTAACATACTGGCTCTTAACTAGTCATTATTAAGTACGTATTACAGTTTTTTTCCATCGCTAACAAGCGCTTACCTATACTTAAAATACTTTTACTAAACTCTTAACACAGACTTACACCTACAAAACACAATTGGCCAAATAGATCATTTTCTTCTCAAAAGCACATTTTGTTAACTATATACTAACTCTTCATTTCAAAATAGAAGACATCTTTCTCTGCACGCATTAACTTTACCAAAACACTGGACATCTGACTCAAAATGAAATTATTCTTTCAAAGAATAACTCTTGTTTTCACTTCACAAGGAACATGCAGCCAATCAAAGTACACCAGGTTTCAAAATACTGGCTATTGTGGACATTACAAAAACTGCATAGACTTTTATGTTTCAGTTTTACAGGTATTTGCATGCAAAACATGCAATCCACAGTTTTTTACGCCTAATTTTTTGGTTGGGAACTGTATATCCACATGTAATGTTCACATTCAAAAGCATTCCAGTAAAAAACGAATCCGTTTTTTTTTCTTTACTGTTTACTACAGGAGGTATAGTAGAAATACTGTTTACAGTATGATACAACAGACAACGTTTTACAGTATTGTTTACAGTAAAGTTAACAAAATATCCATGAACAAAAAAGCAACAGCAAAAAGCCCAGTAAAAAGGGAGAACTAAAAAAAAGCACAAAATTCCTTTACAGTATCTAATCCCTGCGATCTTCAGGGTTAGGCCACAAGTTTTCATCCACATCGCATCTGATGTTCCAGTATTATCAGCTGGGATATATTGTTTTAGAACTGATATTACTGTATTACAGAAGCAGAGGTTTTTATACTGTATCTAAGGTTTGGAATATTGTGTTTGCAATTGTGGGATGTTGTGTGTTAACATTTGTAAATAATACAAAAACAATCCATAATTTTGTTTGGAGGTATAGCTTGTCTGTTAAGAAAATGTAAGCATTATATAAATGTGTTCACTGACTGCATATTGTGTGAAAACAACATGAAATGTGTGAATGGTATGGCCACAAAGGACCGATGTTGTGCTAATCGTGTTTAGAGTTTTGAAAATGTGACTACTGTTTAGAAAAACGCTTGTTAGCGACTGAAAAAAACTGTAATGGCCTTATTATAACCCTAACCCTCTAACCCTGACCCTAACCCTAACCAAATAACTCTAAATTAAGTCTTTATTACTTAGAATATGTTCCCCTAGTGTCCAAATAACTCTAAATTAAGTCTTTGTTACTTAGAATATGTTCCCCATACATATAACTTTGTCTTGAATTTGAAAAAAATATATATATATATTTTTCACTAAAGAATGCGCATATAAAACTGGTGGGGTTCGGTACCTCCAACAAGGTTAAGAACCACTGATTTAGGGCTATATAAATATACTTTGATTGATTGATCTAATCTAATATAATTTAACTAAATTAGCTAGCTAGCTACTACCCAGTTAGCCAGCTAGCCAAAACTATGTAGAGTACAGTATTAGTAAATATAGAAAATAAATATAAATAGATAAAACGCCAACATAAATAGTATACCATAAAAACATACCATTTTCATGTGCACTAAAGAGAGGGCACACTTAAACGCGGGATCCCAAACGAGCTCCAGGAGCCAGTCCGGCTCCACTCCGGGTTGCCTACCCGCTCGACGAGCCCCCTGAGCCGGGCCAGGTTTTCCGTGCAGCCGCGGCGCTAGAGTCCCAGTCTGTAATAGAATAGCCGATGTAATTTGACACTTCAACTTACTGCGCTCCGCCGGAGTCTATCCACTATACTCGCCCGCTGACGTTGAGCCGTTCGCGGGGAACCATATTTAAAAACAACAAGAGGCGACAATTAGCGAGGACTTTCTCCGCTTCTCCCCACAAGCCGGTGAGTAGCCGCGAACTTAACCGTCGGTCGCGACCATCGAGGCGGCGGAGACGCTGGCTGGTCTCGGTGAGGTTTTTTTTTTTTTTGTCTTGTTTTGTCCTCCAGACTTGGGCTCGGATTGTTTCCGACCTCCAACAATAGACGGAGTGACCGCTCGGAACCGGCAAGAAAAGGTTCTGAGCTGGAGGTGTTTTAAAAAAAAAAAATTTTACACGTTAAAACGGCGCTGGCTTACCAGCGGGGTCGGAGCTGATCGCTGCCCCGGGGAGGAGGGCATTTTCTCGGGTACTGTGGCGTTTGAGCTCCGGGCTTGCATCCGGCGTGGAGAATGAATCACGCCGCCGCGTGTGCATCATCTCCCGGGCACCCTTTTAACCTCCACAAAGCACATCTTCCATATTGTTGTCTTTTTGAATTGTGATGCATGCCTGCTGCAATAATGGACCGGAAAAAACCCCATCAATATTTGTCACTGCAGCTCACAATCTTTTTATATTATTGTTTATATCACAACTTGGCGTCACATAGAGAGGAGAGCATGCATTAGTTCTGCTGATGCTTCATTTATGTGCATTATAAGGTGATTTCTTAGTGTTATTGCTATGTCAATAAGGTGGTGCAGAGCTGAGCATGTGTCAAGCATGCTTAAGGTAGAAAAGGTGTGTGCAACTGGCACTGCTTTCAAGTCCCCTTTCTGCAGGTTACAAACATCTGCAGACACCCCTGCAGAGATTTGTTATGATGCTGCATCCACAGCCTGTTGTGATAAGAGGGGGTGGTGATGTATACAATGCTTGTTTACACATGTGTCATGTCACCCAGCGGTTGCCGCCCCTTCTGATGTCTGCACCTGGACCCCCCCTCCAGACCCGCTTTCAATACACAGTCCAACTTGCAGCGGCGTCATTATGATAATACATGAGAGAATGGTGTCACACCCCCCCCCCTCAAGCCTTCTTGGGAGGGCCCCCGAGGTTGTGGGCTCCTGAGTGGACGGCGGGAGCGGACCCCACCGGGGTCGACCTTCTTCTATTCGAGTGTTGGATGCGGAAACACCCGCAAGTCCCAACAAAAGGCACATTGACGAGCGGATCTGCAACGCAGCACGTGTGCCCGTCTGGTCGGGGGACTGTTCATTAACATTCTGCTTGCTTAGCGCCATAAGAAAACACATCAGGAAATGATGGAAAAAGTCTGTCTTGGGGTCAAACTGTGGTTACCATACAATGTTTTAAGCGCGTCTTTAACTGTCCAGGAAGTGGCATTATTTTTTATTGTTGCTGAAGCCATATTGTACTGAGCAGCCTGCACGGAGATGCGTGTAGCAAACAACTGGTGCCTTTTGCTAATATGCATAACCCGACTAAAAAAGATGCGGCGTGGGTGCTTATTGTTATCAATATGTGTTGTTAACTTATTTAGCCATCTTTCTTTTGTACTGAGCAGCCTGCACAGACAGAATGGTAACATTTTGGACGTTGCTTCTGGTGACAAGCATGTGCATCATCAATGATTGGTTTACGTCTTGTCGCTGAAGCCATATTGTACTGGGCAGACACGTGTGACAATTTTCAGCGTTCCTTCTGCAGGCGTGTGCCTGCAGGGCTTAATTATTATTATTATTTACATCCATACATCCATTCTGTACCGCTTGTCCCTTATTATTTACATATTGTCGTCAAATTGTCGACTTGCATATTCTACTGTATTCCTTATGATTATTGTAAAATTGTTGGCTTACTCAGCCATATTGTACCGGGCAGACATGTGTGACAATTTTCAGCGTTCCTTCTGCACGCATGTGCCTGCAATACATTATTATTATTATTTATATATTGTCGTCAAATTGTCGACTTGCGTATTGTACTGTATTCCTTACGATTATTGAAAAATTGTTGGCTTATTCAGCCATATTGTACTGGGCAGACATGTGTGACAATTTTCAGCGTTCCTTCTGCAGGCATGTGCCTGCAGTGCATTATTATTATTATTATTTACATATTGTCGTCAAATTGTCGACCTACGTATTATACTGTATTCCTTACGATTATTGTAAAATTGTTGGCTTATTCAGCCATATTAGCTGGGCAGACATGTGTGACAATTTTCAGCGTTCCTTCTGCAGGCATGTGCCTGCAATTCATTATTATAATTTTTATTTACATATTGTCGTCAAATTGTCGACTTGCGTATTCTACTGTATTCCTTACGATTATTGTAAAATTGTTGGCTTATTCAGCCATATTGTACTGAGCAGCCTGGGCAGTCACGTGTGACAATTTTCAGCGTTCCTTCTGCAGGCATGTGCCTGCAGTGCTTAATTATTATTATTATTTACATCCACCCATCCATTCACTACCGTTTGTCCCTTATTATTTACATATGGTCGTCAAATTGTCGACTTGCGTATTCTACTGTATTCCTTACGATTATTGTAAAATTGTTGGCTTATTCAGCCATTATGTACTGAGCAGCCTGGGCAGACACGTGTGACAATTTTCAGCTTTCCTTCTGGAGGGGATTTGATTTCTGCGATTGTATTTGTGGGATCTTTTTTGACTTTTTAGTTCCACATTTTCCAACTATTATTGCTGGCTATTGTTTTGGAGGCCACATCTCCAGAAAGCTGAAGATCCCTTCTCTATTATTCTTATTTTGTGTACTCCAGAGAATCAGCGTCGCCAGTAGACATTTGATTTTGGTCTATTTATTTTGTCAGAGTTATAGGAGCGCTCTGCTGTTTTTAAGGTCCTTTCTGCAGAAAAGCTGGTCAAAGATCATCTCTATGAGAGCCCTCTAGTGTTTTTGTTGCAAAAATGTGAGTCTTTCAAGTTTTTTGAAATGAACTCACTGGCCAACAGTTGAATAACCTCAAATGATGAAAAAGAGAGGACCTTGTGCAACACCACTAGTATAACTAAAGAAGTTTCACAAATGACTAAATCTGAAGTAAACAAGCCAAGGCAGCGCCTTAATTGCGTAAATTACATTACAAAATAAAAAAAATGCCAAAAAAGTAGAGGACTTAAAGAGGTGCTCTGTGGAACGTCTCAGTTATGTAAATCAACAATTAAGACCCCATTGTTGTGTTGCTAGCAAGGTTAAAATGTCAATACAAGGATATGTGTTTACAGTGGTCCAAGTTATTTTATACAACAGGAACACTTTAGTGTTTTTAAGAATTTGCTACAAAAATGTTTTTCTCCGAAGTTTTGAACTCTGGGCACTGGTATGGTGTCAGTTTTGACCCCCGGGCCGCCTGTTGAACCGCCCTGATTTAGGGAGTCCAATTGTTGACGTTTTTTGCGTATTGTTGTATCATTTCAGAGGCACAGTGCATCTGAAAAGTATTCACAGCGCTTCACTTTTTCCACATGTTGTTATTTACAGCCTTATTCCAAAACAAATAATAGTATACTAATATAATCATAAATACATTCATTGTTGTCCTCAAAATTCTACAGACAATACCCCATAATGACAATGTGAAAATGTTTTTATTTTTATTTTTACAAATGCATTAGAAATAAAAAAAAATCACAAGTACTTAATTATTTATAGCCTTTGCTCAATACTTTGTTGATGCACTTTTGTCAGAAATTATATTTTCTATTTTTTTGAATATGATGCCACAAGCTTGCCCATTCCTCTTTGCCACACCTCCCAAGCGCCATCAGGTGGGATTAGAAGTGTTGGTTTTTCATCCAGGATGTCTCCGTACATTTCTGCATTCATCTTTCCCTCTATCCTGGCTCGTCTCCCTGTTGCTGCCACTGAATACCATCCCCGCAGTATGATGCTGCCACCACCATGCTTCACTGTAGGTGAGAGAATTTTGTTTCTCGTGGTATGAGAGTCTTTCAGGTCCATTTTGGCCAACTTTTTACTAAAAAAATGGCTTCCGTCTGGCCACCCCACCATACAGGCCTGATTGGTGGTTTGCTGCAGAGATGGTTGTCCTTCTGGAAGGTTCTCCTCTCTCCACAGAGGAATGCTGTAGGTCTGACAGAGTGACCGTTGTGTTCTTGGTCACCTCCCTGACTAGACTAAGATGAATGCAGCAATGTACAGAGACATCCTGGGTGAAAACCAATGCGTCCATCTAACCTGATGGAGCTTGAGAGGTGCTGCAAAGAGGAATGGGTGAAGCTTGTGGCATCGTACTCAAAAAGAAGGTGCATCAACAGAGTATTGAGCAAAAGGCTTTGAATACATATTTTTATGTTTAGTAAAAGTGCAAAATTAAAAGAAAAACGTTTCACATTGTCATTATAGGGTATTTTCTGTAGAATTTTGAGGACAACAATAAATTTTTTCCATTTTGGAATAAGGCTGTGACATACCAAAATGTAGAAAAATTTAAGTGCTGTGAATACTTTCGGCGTGCACTCTGCACATTGCTGCATTCATCTTTCCCTCTATCCTGACTAGTCTCCCTGTTCCTGCCGCTGAATACCATCAGCACTGGATTTTAGAGCTCTGCTTTTATACCGACCTCGCATTCAGCTTAACAGCCCGTTTAATGTTGTCATTCTCGTGAGTCGTCCTTAAAATGACGCTGGGAGCGCCGCAAAAAACCCCCAAAACTCCGCGGTCTGAGCCTGTGTGAGGTTTGTGTAGGTTCCCGTCTCCCTGGGATGAATCACGCGTCTGCAGTGTGGTGCTGGATCCAAAGAAAAAAAAGTGTGTCAAAGGAAGTTCGAGTACTCTGTCAGGACATTACGCCCGGTGCTGCTCGTTCCAGAATAGCCTGGAACGTTTTGTTTTCCGGCTGATTACATTTCAATACAAGCATGATGTTGCCTTTAGGTGCCAAGTTTAGCTGTTAGAAATCCTGCAGACGGCAGTTTCAGCTGCTAATTGACTTGTTTGATTGATTATCGGGTCTGCGTCATGTGTGAGAATCCTCAATCTCCGTTGCAAAATGTGCAAAACCATTTAATTGAGCAATTAACTAGAGAGAAAAAAATAAATGAATCAATTGCTGCCGCTTTGAGTAGACCATACAAGCAACTGATTTATGCTTATTATTAATATGATTGTGGCAAAAGGAAATGATTAGCGGTAGACTTCCTGTTCATTCCCCTCCAGCTGCTCATGTCACAACATTACAGAGGTTCAATTTCACAGGTTCAGCACAGCAACCACCTTAATCTGCATTTTTTTGGTGGTTTTAACAACTTGTTCCCTTTTCTGATGGAATATCTCAGGATTCTTTAAATAACTTTTCCCCAAATCCCGATTGGCTGTTGAAACCACGTCCAAGGCAAGAACAGAACATTTATGCGTCATTTTGGGCCTGCTTTCACCTGACTTCCTGCTACAAATGTGTCAGTGTGATGAAAAGATAAAGTTAATGATTAGTGGTGAAATGACCAATATTGACAGTACTGACACTTTTTAAAGATACAGGCAACAGCTTAATAGTTTTTATTGTCACTAATGTTTAAAAGCAATGATTGGTTGTATTGGACTGTTTTTGTCAATAATGGGCATGTGAAAGGGAAAAAAGTAGGGATGTCCGATAATATCGGCCTGCCAATATTATCGGCCGATAAATGCGTTAAAATGTAATATCGGAAATTATCGGTATCGTTTTTTTTATTATCGGTATCGTTTTTTTTTTTTTTTTAAATTAAATCAACATAAAAAACACAAGATACCAACCCAAAAAACCTCCCTCCTCATTCACACAAAAGGGTTGTTTCTTTCTGTTATTAATATTCTGGTTCCTACATTATATATCAATATATATCAATACAGTCTGCAAGGGATACAGTCCGTAAGCACACATGATTGTGCGTGCTGCTGGTCCACTAATAGTACTAACCTTTAACAGTTAATGTTACTCATTTTCATTAATTACTAGTTTCTATGTAACTGTTTTTATATTTTTTTACTTTCTTTTTTATTCAAGAAAATGTTTTTAATTTATTTATCTTATTTTATTTTATTTTATTTTTTTAAAAGTACCTTATCTTCACCATACCTGGTTGTCCAAATTACGCATAATAATGTGTTAATTCCACGACTGTATATATCGGTTGATATCGGTATCGGTTGATATCGGTATCGGTAATTAAAGAGTTGGACAATATCGGAATATCGGGTATCGGCAAAAAGCCATTATCGGACATCCCTAGAAAAAAGTACAAATTATTTAAATTCATGACGCAATACACAACACTTTTTATTGTGATGAATACAACACAGGCCAAAAGTTTGGACACACCTTCTCATTCAATGCGTTTTCTTTATATTCATGACTATTTACATTGTAGATTGTCCCTGAAGGCATCACAACTATGAATGAACACATGTGGAGTCATTTGCTTAACAAAAAAAGGTGAAATAACTGTAAACATGTTTTCTATTCTATTCTATTCTATTCTCTGATTACTGCTTTGCACACTCTTGGCATTCTCTGGATGAGCTTCAAGAGGTGGTCACCTGAAATGATTTTCACTTCACAGGTGTGCCTTATCAGGGTTGATTAGTGGAATTTTTTCCTTTATCAATGGGTTTGGGACCATCAGTTGTGTTGTGAATGAGAAGGTGTGTCCAAACTTTTGGCCTGTACTGTAGGTGTTCATCCATAATAGGTAGTCATTATTTGTAGACCTGGGCGATAAATCGATTTTATCTCTTTTTGTCTTTCAATCACAATTCGGATGTGAATCGATTTTTCCGACACCCCTAAAAGTCAATGTTTTGTGGTTAGGCTGTTAAAAAAAACATATATACATATGTATATATATATATATATTTAAGTTCAAATTGAAGAATTTTGGACACTTTCTAAGGCAAAAAAGCAATTTTTTTGTGATTCTTGACTGAAGTCAATGCGGTAAAGTGGTAAAAAAATAACAATTAAGTCAAGTTCATGGTGCATTTTTGACACTTGGTTAGACTATGTAACCGGATAACGGATTAATCTTTTGTCATTGTGATTAGCGGGTAAAATCAATACAGTGAATCTTACAACTCGCAACTCATTTAAAATTCTTGGGGTGACAATTCAATTCAGAATCAATTCTAGATTCAAAAAGATTCTCGACAAAAACTGATTCTCCCAAAATGTATTTGCTATACAAAATTATAATACAATCTTTTAAAAGAAAGTTACAAGTTAGGAAAGCTCCACTTGGCTGCTGACGTATACGCACAGCAAGTAAACGCGGCGATGGCCTGTAAAAACGTCTTTTAAAAAATAGATTTGTGAACATTTTAAATCGATCCAGAATTGTTATTACCGTATTTTCCGTACTATAGAGTGCACCGGAATATAAGCCGCACCCACTAAATTTTAAAAGAAAACAAATGTTTCTATATAAAAGCCTTACAGGAGTACAAGCCGCAGTTATTTACACAGAAAGATTCTGTAAATGTTTATTTACATACCTTAATTGTTTCCAAACGGTGTCTGATACACGGCAGTAAAATGGCTGATCAAATAAAACAGAAGTCATCGTCATGGACCCATCCAATTAGCTAAACAGACTCAATAATTTGTAAGACTGAAACAATACAAAAAGAATATCGTTGTAATAGTTATAATAGTAAGACAGACACTCCTAAATGTGTTAGCGTATTAGCTAATGCTAACGATGCTCGCGTCATCACATTACGACGTCAAGTACAAATATGCATGAAAACACTCCTACAGACATCACACATAGGAATTTTAGTAAGTATAAACAGTTTTAGTTATACCTTAAAACTTACAGACGTTGCTTGGAGTGATGAATGAAGAATCCGTACCAGTACCAACGCTATGGACGGCTAGAAGACAGGGAAAAAAAGCACTATATATAAATAGAAGGACATTGCAGCACCTGCAGGGAACACATTTGTCCAAAAGATGGCACCATAGTACAAAAAGTAAAACAACATTTCAGTGTTATTTTATTATTGTCGTCAGCAAAGAAAAATCTGTAAATTAGCCGCAGGGTTCAAGGCGTAGGAAAAAAGTAGCAGCTCAAATTTATGGTATTCAGAATCCTGATTTCGGACGTGAATCAATTTTTTCCGACACCCCCTAAAAGTGACTAAAATTAAGGGATTTGAGACACTTAAAAACCTCTAAAGCAGGGGTCACCAACGCGGTGCCCGCGGGCACCAGGTAGCCCGTAAGGACCAGATGAGTAGCCCGCTGGCCTGTTCTAAAAATAGCTCAAATAGCAGCACTTACCAGTGAGCTGCCTCTATTTTTTAAATGTTATTTATTTACTAGCAAGCTGGTCTTGCTTTGCCCGACATTTTTAATTCTAAGAAAGACAAAATTCAAATAAAATTTGAAAATCCAAGAAAATATTTTAAAGACTTGGTCTTCACTTGTTTAAATAAATTCATGAATTTTTTTACTTTGCTTCTTATAACTTTCAGAAAGACAATTTTAGAGAAAAAAATACAACCTTAAAAATGATTTTAGGATTTTTAAACACATATACCTTTTTACCTTTTAAATTCCTTCCTCTTCTTTCCTGACAATTTAAATCAATGTTCAAGTACATTAATTTTTTTATTGTAAAGAATAATAAATACATTTTAATTGAATTCTTCATTTTAGCTTCTGTTTTTTCGACGAAGAATATTTGTGAAATATTTCCTCAAACTTATCATGATTAAAATTCAAAAAAATTATTCCGGCAAATCTAGAAAATCTGTAGAATCAAATTTAAATCTTATTTCAAAGTCTTTTGAATTTCTTTTAAAATTTTTGTTCTGGAAAATCTAGAAGAAATAATGATTTGTCTTTGTTAGAAATATAGCTTGGTCCAATTTGTTATATATTCTAACAAAGTGTAGATTGGATTTTAACCTATTTAAAACATGTCATCAAAATTCTAAAATTAATCTTAATCAGGAAAAATTACTAATGATGTTCCATAAATTCTTTTTTTAATTTTTTCAAAAAGATTCAAATTAGCTAGTTTTTCTCTTCTTTTTTTCGGTTGAATTTTGAATTTTTAAAGAGTCGAAATTGAAGATAGACTGTTTCAAAATTTAATTGTCATTTTTTTCGTGTTTTCTCCTCTTTTAAACCGTTCAATTAAGTGTAAATATCATTAATTATTAATAATAACATAGAGTTAAAGGTAAATTGAGCAAATTGGCTATTTCTGGCAATTTATTTAAGTGTGTATCAAACTGGTAGCCCTTCGCATTAATCACTACCCAAGAAGTAGCTCTTGCTTTCAAAAAGGTTGGTGACCCCTGCTCTAAAGGCTTAGTGGCCACATGCGTGGACAGCACCTTTTAGCTCTTATTTCCAAAATTGTGTACATTACTGAATTGGGGTCTTATGGCCGCTTATGTGGACACTTATACTGCCATCTGGTGGTGTCAGAAGAGTATAACATACAATGGAATTTGGAGGGAAAAAATGGTAAAAATAAGAATTAGCATGTCACTAAACATGAAGTACACGTTTGTTACTTATGGACCAAGTACATCATATCAAAAGATGATTCTTAGTTTTTTTTTCTAATTAGGGTCCAATAAGCCCAAATAGCAAAGAGAAATAAAAAAAGCATGTAAACAAACACCTTGGGCCTTAAAGGCCTACTGAAAGCCACTACTACCGACCACGCAGTCTGATAGTTTATATATCAATGATGAAATCTTAACATTGCAACACATGCCAATACGGCCGGGTTAACTTATAAAGTGACATTTTAAATTTCCAGGGAAATATCCGGCTGAAAACGTCTCGGTATGATGACGTTTGCGCGTGACGTCACGGATTGTAGCAGACATTTTGGAACAGCACGGTGGCCAGCTTAAGTCGTCTGTTTTCATCGCAAAATTCCACAGTATTCTGGACATCTGTGTTGGTGAATCTTTTGCAATTTGTTTAATGAACAATGAAGACAGCAAAGAAGAAAGCTGTAGGTGGGATCGGTGTATTAGCGGCTGGCTGCAGCAACACAACGCCGTCCGCCGCCGCGCCGCTGTCCTCACCGGTGACTGGGTTGACTTCCTCCGTCTCCGGGCCGCCAACCGCACCGATGATCGTGGTGAAGTCCTCCGTCGCGCCGTCGATCGCTGGAACGCAGGTGAGCACGGGTGGTGAGGGATGGCGTAGGTGGAGAGCTAATGTTTTTAGCATAGCTCTGTCGAGGTCCCATAGCTAAGTTAGCTTCAATGGCGTCGTTAGCAACAGCATTAACCGTGTGGTTACAGGTCCAGGGTTTAGTTCAGTGTCTCCTGAGAGTAGAAGTAATAGTAGTATTGTTGATCTTCGGTCTATCCTTCCAGTCAGGGGCATGTTTCTTCTGTTTCTATCCGCAGTTAAGCACGATGCTATCACGTTAGCTCCGGAGCTAAAGTGTTTCGCCGATGTATTGTCGTGGAGATAAAAGTCACTGTGAATGTCCATTTCGCGTTCTCGACTCTCAGGTGAGCACGGGTGTTGATGAGCAGATGAGGGCTGGCTGGCGTAGGTGGTGCGCTAATGTTTTTATCATAGCTCTGTGAGGTCCCGTTGCTAAGTTAGCTTCAATGGCGTCGTTAGCAACAGCATTGTTAAGCTTCGCCAAGCTGGAAAGCATTAACCGTGTAGTTACAGGTCCAGGGTTTAATAGTATTGTTGATTTTCTGTCTATCCTTCCAGTCAGGGGTTTATTTATTTTGTTTCTATCTGCATTTGAGCACGATGCTATCACGTTAGCTCCGTAGCTAAAGTGTTTCGCCGATGTATTGTCGTGGAGATAAAAGTCACTGTGAATGTCCATTTCGCATTCTCGACTCTCATTTTCAAGAGGATATAGTATCCCAGGTGGTTTAAAATACAAATCCGTGATCCACAATAGAAAAAGGAGAAAGTGTGGAATCCAATGAGCCCTTGTACCTAAGTTACGGTCAGAGCGAAAAAAGATACATGCTGGCGTCCTGCACTGCACTCTAATCCTTCACTCTCACTTTCCTCATCCACAAATCTTTCATCCACGCTCAAATTAATGGGGTAATCGTCGCTTTCTCGGTCCGAATCGCTCTCGCTGCTGGTGGGAATGATTGTAAACAATGTGCAGATGTGAGGCGCTCCACAACCGGTGACGTCACGCTACTTCCGGTACAGGCTAGGCTTTTTTTATCAGCGACCAAAAGTTGCGAACTTTATCGTCGATGTTCTCTACTACCGGTAAATCCTTTCAGCAAAAATATGGCAATATCGCAAAATGATCAAGTATGACACATAGAATGGACCTGCTATCCCCGTTTAAATAAGAAAATGTCATTTCAGTAGGCCTTTAAGAGGATATATAGCAGGGGTGTCAAACATACGGCCCGCGGGCCGGATCAGGCCCGTGAACAGATTTTATCCGGCCCGCGGGATGAGTTTGCGAAGTATAAAAATGAGCCGAAATTTTTGAATGAAAGAAACTGCTGTTCTAAATGTATGCACTAGATGTCGCAATAGCAATTCTTTGTATATTTGTAGATTATGCTAAATACGTTTAAAAAAATAAACCCGTGCACCGTTTAAGGAAAATTAGCAAGCTACCTTAATAACATCCTGTAATTTGATTTTAATATTATTTTTTTATCTTGATAGATTGAAAATTAACACCAATGAGTTGACAGATGAATATTATCACATAATTTATTCAGAAATAATAAATAACGACAAATAAAGATAGAATACTATTAACCGCAACATGTAAGTGTAAAAAAAACAAAAAAAACATTATGAATTCTACATTTTCAGAATGTGCTTGTTCTATTTTTAAACAAAGAAATCAATCTGAAGTTGTCTTTATTTTTAAGTTATCGTGCCGTGATTTTACCAGTCCGGCCCACTTGGGAGTAAATTTTTCTCCATGTGGCCCCCGATCTAAAATGAGTTTGACACCCTTGATATATAGTGTTGAAAAATAGCAATTATGTCAAGTTCATGAAACATGTTTAGCCCATTCAAATAACTTGTTAGTGCATTTTAATTTGATCAGTGTGTAAAGTTGCAAAATTGACAGTCACTCAAATTCAAATTGAGTCATATGTCAGACACTTTTTGTACCACTCAACTTTAAAAAAAAAAAAAAGGATAATGGTCAAAGTGCCAATGAGTCAAGTTCATGCTACATTTTTGACACACAACCAACTGATCCAGTGTGTAAAGTCAACGGTGGGCGCCTTGGGAGTGAAGTGGTGCAAAATAACAATTTGTCAAGTTCAACTTTGACACACTCCGGGGGGAAAAATTCATCTTTTGCCGTTTCCCTCCCACTAAACCCGCGACGCGGCTTGATACGTCGAACAGGTGGTCGCTAACGTTCGTGACGGGGCGCCGGCCGACCCCTCGGCGTCGCCCGTCAAGACGAGTGTGTCATTTTTTTTTTTTTTCCCCTTCCCTGCAAGCTCCTCCGAGGGTTTATTGTCAGATTTTTCAAGATTTCACTGCAAAAAAAAATGTCAGCGTCTGAATAAATCCACACAGCCGGGGAAAGTGTGTCTTCTTGACGGTGATTTATCTCCCGATACATCTTGCATGTGTGAGTACGTCTTGGTTCTGTGTGCAATGATTTGTGCGCCTGCAGGAGCTGCCGTGCGCCGAGGCCTTTTTACGATGGACGGTCGGACTCTGTCGCCCTGACTGTTGACTGTTAATACGAGGCTTCTATTTTGACAACACCGCTCAGGGAATGGGTATCCGCGGCGGCGGCGGCGGCGGCAAGGAGACGTGCCGGGGGTGTCGCCATACCACACATCATTTAATCACGTTAGAGCGTGCAAGCGCTCGCTGCTTATTTTGGGTCGTGGCGGTGATAACAGTTGTTATTGTACAAAGTGTTGTGCACAAGGCGCTGTAGACTAAACCAGCATGACACTCTGTTAAACATTCACCTAATTTGTGAGGTGTATGTCACATCATGGCTGTATCTCTCCTACCCGGAATAATGGCTGATTAAGCGATTAATTACCGTATTTTTCAGACTATAAGGCGCACTTAAAATCCTTTCATTTTCTCAAAACTCGACAGTGCACCCTAATGTACGGAATGATTCTGGTTGTGCTTACCGACCTCGAAGCAATTTTTTTTTGGTACATGGTGTAATGATAAGTGGGACGAGTAGATGGTCAATCAATCAATCAATCAATGTTTACTTATATAGCCCTAAATCACAAGTGTCTCAAAGGGCTGCACAAGCCACAATGACATCCTCGGTTCAGAGCCCACATAAGGGCAAGGAAAAACTCAACCCAATGGGATGACAATGAGAAACCTTGGAGACGTCGAGTGGATCTAGCATAATATTGTGAGAGTCCAGTCCATAGTGGATCTAACCCAGTGGTTCTTAACCTTGTTGGAGGTACCGAACCCCACCAGTTTCATATGCGCATTCACCGAACCCTTCTTTAGTGAAAAATAAAATGTTTTTTTTTTTCAAATTCAAGACAAAGTTATATGTTTTTGGTAACACTTTAGTATGGGGAACATATTCTAAGTAACAAAGACCTAATTTAGAGTTATTTGGTTAGGGTTAGGGTTATAATAAGGCCATGCAGAATAAGGCATTAATAAGTACTTAATAATGACTAGTTAAGAGCCAATATGTTACTAATTTGCATGTTAATAAGCAACTAATTAGTGGTGAATATGTTCCCCATACTAAAGTGTTACCATGTTTTTTTACTGGTGCACAAAATGAACCGTGCATGGACATCACCTTGTTCAAAGAACAAAACCAACACAGTGCATAAACTCACAACAAATTACACACTTGCAAATCAGTGTGACTTCTGCTGTTGCCGTATCCGTAATACGCCGATAGGGAGAAGTTTTTATTTACACGATGAGTCGGGTGTGTCTTGACCTCCGCCGAACCCCTGAGCCCGACTCACCGAACCCCTAGGGTTCGATCGAACCCAGATTAAGAACCACTGACCTAACATAATAGTGAGAGTCCAGTCCATAGTGGGGCCAGCAGGAGACCATACCGAGCGGAGACAGGTCAGCAGCGCAGAGATGTCCCCAACCGATGCACAGGCGAGCGGTCCACCCCGGGTCCCGACTTTGGACAGCCAGCACTTCATCCGTGGCCACCGAACCTCCCACGAGGGAGAGGGGGGCAGAGCAGAAAAGAAAAGAAACGGCAGATCAACTGGTCTAAAAGGGGGGTCTATTTTAAAGGCTAGAGTATACAAATGAGATGGTAGTCACACATAAGAGATACGTGTAGACTGCAATATGACTCAAGTAAACAACACCAAAATTGGATATGTTCCATTGAAAATATAGAACATTACACACGGCGCTCAAAAATCTATCAAAATGTTTTAGTACGACTTTGGTAAGCTACGAAGCCGCACCGCTTGATGGATTGTACTGTGCTTCAACATAGGAGTATTATTATGGTGTGTGTATAAGGTAAGACATAGTATCTGGTGTTTTGTTTCGCAATATTATGCAAAAGAGACTATTCTTACCTTCTGGTACCTGCTGTTCTGTATTTGGGATCTGCATAATTCCTGAAAATTTGTGCGCATCCGCCTTTGTAGTCCGTGGCGACCCTCTTTTCTCTATCTTCTTGTTATGGGACATTCATCCTCTGCTGTTGCCATTTCTAATATAAAGAAGTGTAAAGTTCTTACTTATATCTGTCAGTAAACTCGCCGTGAAAGCGCTAAAACATACCAGTGCAGTGAGTCTACATTATGCACCCAAGGAACTTAAGTTATTAGAGAGTTCCGGTCGGATGGTTTTTCATGGGACACATTTCCGGTGTTGTTGTTTATGGATGAGGAGATGCTGCTCTGTTATTGATTAAAGTAAAGTCTGAATGTCATTAAAACAGTTAGCTCCATCTTTTGAAACTTGTTCAACTCAAGTCCTTGCACGCTGCCGAAGGTGAGCCACGTAAATAAGCGACTGTCAGAAAGCGGCTTGAAGATGATCGGTAAAACATAATCTATGCAACATTTTGACCAAAGAACCACAAGGAAGTGTTTTCAATTCCGTAAAAAATAATAATAAAATGACTCCTCTAATGCGCCCTATAATCTGGTGCGCCTTATATATGAAAAAAGATAAAAAATAAACCATTCATCGGCAGTGCACTTTATAATCCGGTGCGCCCTATGGTCCGGAAAATACGGAATTATTGTTATTTGTTTTATTGATTATTAAAATACATACACATTTGAAGTATTTTCAGGCATCTGAAATTGATAAACAATATTCATAAATATTGTAATTATAGAGCTGTAAAAAAATATTTACATTTTGTCAAAATTAACATTGTAAATTTTCTCAATTGTCAAATTTGGGAATTTAGCCAAGCCTATGTAGCACCAACCACCTTAGTAGGCAAACATACATTAAAGCTTGTGAAGCTAAATTCCCCTGAAGTTGGACAGTTGTTGGGGAAAAAAATGACTACAAAAATCTTCAGGAAAATATGTTGGAAGAAATATTACGCAATACTTGTGTGAGACATGTTTTTCCGGAGGATTTTGGTTGAATTCTGACGTAAACAAACTACAAGGCATTCCACTCCCAAAGAAGTTGTTACTATGAATTGCCATTTGACTGAATTTTATTGATTGGCTATCGGGAATATTTAATAATTACAAAAGACTGTGGTCAAAATCTGCGGTTCATGACTTAATTTACTTCAACAATCCCGCAACCATGATTAATGATTAGGCGTCACAACTTAAAGTAGAACATTAACTAGCTATAGGATTCCTGCACTGCAAAAACTGAAATCTAAGTAAGATTAAATATTTCAAATAAGGGTGATATTTGCTTATTTTCTGTCTGATAAGATAATTCTTCTCACGAAGCAGATTTTATGTTACAGTGTTTTACTTGTTTTAAGGATTTTGGTCCTAAATGATTTCAGTAAGATATTACAGCTTGTTGCTGAGATTTGATGAGCTATATTGAGTAAAACATGCTTGAAACTAGAATATCAACTGTTGCAAAGCTGCGTCATCAACACTCACAAGTATAAAACTACTTTTTTAAAGTAATAATTTCTTATTTCAAGCATGAAAAAAAAACCATGACTTTGACACAATTGTGTCTCATATTAAAACAGATGTCAGCCAAATGGACTTTGCTGTTTTATTTTTAATGAAACAATAGAAAATACAGTTATTAGTGAGAATATACTTATTTTAAGGTATTTTTGGGTTCATTGAGGTTAGCTAATGCTACTTGTTTTGGAAAGTCTTGACAAGCCACATTTTCTTGTTCTATTGGCAGATAATTTTGCTTAGTTCAAATAAAAAAACCCTAATTTTTTATTTTTTTTTCTTGTTTTTGAACACTGACATTTTGCAGTGTGGCGATGCAGTTCAATAAAATTTAGGGACCTATAACGAATTTTGTACTTTTACAGGCAGCGACCTAATTCCGTCGGTATCGATTTCCAAAAATCAAACTGTGCCATTTTTCAATACCTTTGTTGCACAGTAAGTTTGTACAATAATGTACAGTAGTAAAGTGAAGTGAATTATATTTATATAGCGCTTTTCTCTCGTGAATCAAAGCGCTTTATAGTGAAACCTATTGTCTAAGTAAAACATGTTTTTAAACCAGTGTGGGTGGCACTGGCAGCAGGCGGGTGAAGTGTCTTGCCCAAGGACACAACAGCTGTGACTAGGATGGCAGAAGCGGGGATCGAACCTAGAACCATCAGGTTGCTGGCACGGCCGCTCTACCAACCGAGCTACGCTAGCTCGATGCTCACGTTGGCTTTGCTACTAATTACCATTAGTGATTTTACATGGCGATTTCAACAAATCCAAATTTGGTTATCAAAACTACAACCAAGATGCACTTGTTACAAAGAGAGATGTCCGATAATACCGATTTTATCCGCCGATAAATGCTTTAAAATGTAATATCGGAAATTATCGGTATCGGTTTCAAAAAGTAAAACGTATGACTTTTTAAAACGCCGCTGTACGGAGTGGTACACGGACGTAGGTAGAAGTACAGAGCGCCAATAAACCTTAAAGGCACTGCCTTTGCGTGCCGGCCCAATCACATAATATCTACGGCTTTTCACGCACACAAGTGAATGCATGCATACTTGGTCAACAGCCATACAGGTCACCCTGAGGGTGTCCGTATAAACAACTTTAACACTGTTACAAATATGCGCCACACTGTGAACCCACACCAAACAAGAACGACAACCACATTTCGGGAGAACATCCGCACCGTAACACAACATAAACACAACAGAACAAATACCCAGAGCCCCTTGCAGCACTAACTCTTCCGGGACGCTACGATATAAAGACGAGACTGGCACTCTCAGCCTAATGGCAAAGACTACTTCCTGACTAGGTAGCACACCATAGCCTGTACAGTACTAGCATCTAACATCTCGGAATTACAACTGCGTGCAAAGACTACTGTATAACACTTGCAAATGAGACTCAGACGTGTAAGAAATCAAGATATAACAACTGGACAGCACAGTTATCAGCTCATTGTTATATGTTAAATAAAAAGATAAACACAAACACTTGAACACACACAAAAGCTGTACAGTTGAGTACTGGTATCGATTCCCAGTTACCGGGAATTGTTATTGTAATGGTCCAAATGTGAAACGTACCTAATAAAATTGGTCGGGTGGTCCTGTCTAAATTCAAATAAATCAGTCAGGCAATTTGGAGAAAACTGCATATTTAAAGGCCTACTGAAAGCCACTACTACCGACCACGCAGTCTGATAGTTTATATATCAATGATGAAATCTTAACATTGCAACACATGCCAATACGGCCGGGTTAACTTATAAAGTGACATTTAAAATTTCCCGGGAAATATCCGGCTGAAACGTCGCGGTATGATGACGTATGCGCGTGACAAAGTCAGTATAACGGAAGTTATGGTACCCCGTAGAATCCTATACAAAAAGCTCTGTTTTCATTTCATAATTCCACAGTATTCTGGACATCTTTTGCAATTTGTTTAATGAACAATGAAGGCTGCAAAGAAGACAGTTGTAGGTGGGATCGGTGTATTAGCAGCGGACTACAGCAACACAACCATTGACTTCCTACGTCTCCGGGCCACCAAACGCATCGGGCGAAGTCCTTCGTCCTTCTGCCGATCGCTGGAACGCAGGTGAGCACGGGTGTTGATGAGCAAATGAGGGCTGGCTGGCGTAGGTGGAGAGCTAATGTTTTTAGCATAGCTCTGTGCGGTCCGGTTGCTAAGTTGCTAAGTTAGCTTCAATGGCGTCGTTAGCACAGCATTGTTAAGCTTCGCCAGCCTGGAAAGCATTAACCGTGTATTTACATGTCCACGGTTTAATAGTATTGTTGATTTTCTATCTATACTTCCAGTCAGGGGTTTATTTTTTTTGTTTCTATATGCAGTTAAAGCACGATGCTATCACGTTAGCTCGTAGCTAAAGCATTTCGCCGATGTATTGTCGTGGAGATAAAAGGCACTGAATGTCCATTTCGCGTGCTCGACTCTCATTTTCAAGAGGATATAGTATCCCAGGTGGTTTAAAATACAAATCCGTGATCCACAATAGAAAAAGGAGAGAGTGTGGAATCCAATGAGCCAGCTTGTACCTAAGTTACGGTCAGAGCGAAAAAAGATACGTCCATCACTGCCTCTCAAGTCCTTCACTGTAACGTTCCTCATCTACGAATCTTTCATCCTCGCTCAAATTAATGGGGTAATCGTCACTTTCTCGGTCCGAATCTCTCTCGCTCCATTGTAAACGACGGGGAATTGTGAGGAATACTAGCTCCTGTGACGTCACGCTACTTCCGCTACAGGCAAGGCTTTTTTTTTATCAGCGAGCAAAAGTTGCGAACTTTATCGTCGATTTTCTCTACTAAATCCTTTCAGCAAAAATATGGCAATATCGCGAAATGATCAAGTATGACACATAGAATGGATCTGCTATTCCCGTTTAAATAAAAAAAAATCATTTTAGTAGGCCTTTAAGCCAGCAGAGAAAAAAAACATGGCAGTGAAAAAAATCAAAGTTTTTATTTTAAACATGCTAATTACATTTCCAAAAATAACTTTTTGCTCAAGCGCCATCCACTTCACTTTCCAACACAAGTCTTCAAAGTTGACGCTGTGCGCATGTTATCATTGGATTTAAACGCAGCCCGTTTTCGCCTTAATCCCACTGTTGACTCGCTGGCTAAATCCTGAGTGGGTTCTTTTTTTCTTTCTTTTTTTTTGCTCTTTTTAAAGGGAGCCCCCTTTTTTGCCGCGTAATCTCACTTAATCTAATCCATCCCCCTCCATAATGGAGCGCCAATGATGTGACTCTATAGAGGAGAGCTTTAGCGTAGATCCATACCAAACAGTCTAGTGTGCCGCTCACTTGCGCCAAGCCCCTGCGGCAAAAGCTCTTGTGAAAATGCAAGTGACCTCCGTGGCCTCTTGTTAGTCCCGACAATGGAGCTGGCTCCTCGTACATCTGCAGCCCTGACTGACTGCAGGCTGCCACAGAGAACAGACCCACACAACTCAGGATGAATAGTTTATGGATCTACAGCTAGTTCATTTTTTTATCATTATAATATTATCTTTAGCATTTCTTTTAAGTACTATCACAGGGGTCGGCAACCCAAAACGTTGACAGAGCCATATTGGACCAAAAATACAAATAAAAAAAATCTGTCTGGAGCTGCAAAAAATCAAAAGTCTTATATAAATGAAGGCAACACATGACATAAGTGTCTATATCAACTATATTAGCCTACTATCAAAAAGACTTTAAAAGTCTTATATAAGTGTTATAATGAAGGCAACACATGACGTAAGTGTCTACATTAGCTATATTAGCCTACTATCAAAATGACTTTACAAATCTTATATAAGTGTTATAATGAAGGCAATGCATGACGTAAGTGTCTATATTAGCCTACTATCAAAAATACTTTAAAAGTCTTATATACTGTAAGTGTTATAATGAAGACAACACATGATGCTTCTATATTAGCTATATTAGCCTACTATCAAAATGACTTTAAAAGTCTTATATAAGTGTTATAATGAAGGCAACACATGACGTAAGTGTCTATATTAGCTATAATATCCTACTATCAAAATGACTTTAAAAGTATTATATAAGTGTTATAATGAAGGCAACACATGACGTAAGTGTCTATATTAGCTATAATATCCTACTGTCAAAATTACTTTAAAAGTCTTTTATAAGTGTTATAATGAAGACAACACATGACGTAAGTGTCTACATTAGCTATATTAGCCTACTATCAAAATGACTTTAAAAATCTTATATAAGTGTTATAATGAAGGCAACGCATGACGTAAGTGTCTATATTAGCCTACTATCAAAAAGACTTTAAAAGTCTTATATACTGTAAGTGTTATAATGAAGACAACACATGATGCTTCTATATTAGCTGTATTAGCCTACTATCAAAATGACTTTAAAAGTCTTATATAAGTGTTATAATGAAGGCAACACATGATGTAAGTGTCTATAATAGCTATAGCAGCCTACTATCAAAATGACTTTAAAAGTCTTATATAAGTGTTATAATGAAGACAACACATGATGCTTCTATATTAGCTATATTAGCCTACTATCAAAATGACTTTAAAAGTCTTATATAAGTGTTATAATGAAGGCAACACATGATGTAAGTGTCTATATTAGCTATATTAGCCTACTATCAAAATGACTTTAAAAGTCTTATATAAGTGTTATAATGAAGGCAACACATGATGTAAGTGTCTATATTAGCTATAATAGCCGACTATCAAAATTACTTTAAAAGTCTTATATAAGTGTTATAATGAAGGCAACACATGATGTAAGTGTCTATATTAGCTATAACAGCCTACTATCAAAATTACTTTAAAAGTCTTATATAAGTGTTATAATGAAGTCAACACATGATGTAAGTGTCTATATTAGCTATATTAGCCTACTATCAAAATTACTTTAAAAGTCTTATATAAGTGTTATAATGAAGGCAACACATGATGTAAGTGTCTATATTAGCCATCCATCCATCCATAATAGCCTAATATCAAAATTACTTTAAAAGTCTTATATAAGTGTTATAATGAAGGCAACACATGATGTAAGTGTCTATATTAGCTATAATAGCCTACTATTAAAATGACTTTAAAAGTCTTATGTAAGTGTTATAATGAAGGCAACACATGATGTAAGTGTCTATATTAGCTATAATAGCCTACTATCAAAATGACTTTAAAAGTCTTATATACGTAAGTGTTATAATGAAGGCAACACATGATGTAAGTGTCTGTATTAGCTATATTAGCCTACTATCAAAAAATAAGGCATAATGATGCAATATGTACATACAACTAGCCTAAATAGCATGTTAGCATTGATATGCTTGCAGACATGCACTGACCAAATATGCCTGATTAGCACTCCCAACAAGTCAATAACATCAACAACAGCATTCACGCACAGTATAAAACGTTTGGTGGACAAAATGAAACAAAGAAGGAGTGGAAGATTTTACATGTAAACAAACTGTTGCGTCACAGTCCACACTAGTGAGTTCAAGATCCGTCGAAATTAGTAGTGCAAAACGATGTTCACCAAATACTGTCATCAGTGAAGCATACACACAAACATATTAAACAGTGGGCTTTTTAACAATTGGGAAGCTTTGTGTCATGTTTGTCCTCAAACAAAACATTTATTTTTCCCCCATCTTTTCCCATTTTCAATCATTTTTGAAAAATGCTCCAGGGAGCCACTACGGCAGCACTAAAGAGCCGCGGGTTGCTGAGACCCGTACTAACATAACATAAGCATGTGTGTCTGTCTGGTTAGCTAAATTAGCTAATAAACTCAAATTAAAATTGGCGTACTTCCTTCCATACCAATTGCAAAGATTTGTCATCTTCTCGGATTTAGGCCATTTGGTTCAAACGAGCAATCAAAAGAAGAATACCGGCTAACAAAATGTTGTTTTGAGCGTGTTTTCAAATGTTTTTGTGAGCTAGTTCTCATACTAAACATTTCCTTTGCTTTTTTTGTTTATTTTAGGGGATATTTTCGAGAATATCTTGCTTAATCTACTTTATGGAAACCACGGATTGCAAAAACGGCCTAAATGAGTAAATGAGTTGACATTTTAAACCATGATCTTAAGAGAAGTTTGATAGAAAGTAAGTAAGTACCGAACTTACTTACTTTCTCGAAACCACGGATTGCAAAAACAGGTTTTGGAACTCTGGTAAATTAGTTGACATTTTAAACCATGATCTTAAGAGAAGTCTGATAAATAAGAATACCAACTAACTGAATCTCGTTAAGAGCATCTGTTTTAAAAAAAAAAATGTTTTAGCTAGCTCTTATACTTACCATTTTCTTGCTACCGGTACTTACTTACTTACTTTCTCGAAACCACGGATTGCAAAAACAGGTTTCGGAGCTCTGGTAAATTAGTTTACATCACAAACCACAATCTTAAGAGAACTTTGATAAAGAAGAATACCAACAAACGGAATCTAGTTACGAGCATCTGTTTAAAAAAAAAAAAAAGTTAGCTAACTCTTATACTAACCATTTTCTTGCTATTTTTGTTTAATTTCTATGTTTGTTAAATTTCTCGAAAACCACAAATTGCAAAAACTGGCTTTGGTAAATTAGTTTGCATTTTTAAACCACAATCTCAGAGAACTTTAATAAAGAAAGATACCAACTAACGGAATCTAGTTAAGCGCACTAATACGAAACGTTTTCTTGCTAATTTTGTTTATTTTGGTGATGTTTTCAAGAATATCCTTTGGGATCTGCTTTAACTACTTTCTCAAAACAACAGTTTGCAAAAACAGTATGGGGCTTTGGTAAATTAGTTAACAATTTGGAACCCGTTTGTAGAGAACTTTGATAAAAGAGAATACGAACAAATTGCAAAAACAGGCTTTGGTAAATTAGTTAACAGTTTAAACCACAATTTTAGAGAACTTTGATAAAGAAGAATATTAACCCACAGAATCTGGTTATGAGCATCTCGTTTAAAAAATGTTAGCCAATTCTAATACTAAATGTTTTCTTGCTATTTTTGGGGATATTTTGAAGAATATCCTTTGGGATCTGCTTAACCTACTTCCTACTTTCTCAAAACCACCGTTTGCAAAAACTGGCCCTGGTAAAAAACACAATTTTAGAGAACTTTGATAAAGAAGAATACCAACAAACGGAATCTAGTTACGAGCATCTGTTTTAAAAAAAATAAAAAAATGTTAGCTAACTCTTAGCTAACCATTTTCTTGCTATTTTTGTTTAATTTATATTTTTGTTAAATTTCTCGAAAACCACAAATTGCAAAAACTGGCTTTGGTAAATTAGTTTGCATTTTTAAACCACAATCTCAGAGAACTTTGATAAAGAAAGATACCAACTAACGGAATCTAGTTAAGCGCACTAATACGGAACGTTTTCTTGCTAATTTTGTTTATTTTGGTGATATTTTCAAGAATATCCTTTGGGATCTGCTTTAACTACTTTCTCAAAACAACAGTTTGCAAAAACAGTATGGGGCTTTGGTAAATTAGTTAACAATTTGGAACCCGTTCGTAGAGAACTTTGCTAAAAGAGAATACGAACAGATTGCAAAATACAGGGTTTGGTAAATTAGTTAACAGTTTAAACCACAATTTTAGAGAACTTTGATAAAGAAGAATATTAACCCACAGAATCTGGTTATGAGCATCTCGTTTAAAAAATGTTAGCCAATTCTAATACTAAATGTTTTCTTGCTATTTTTGTTTATTTTTGGGGATATTTTGAAGAATATCCTTTGGGATCTGCTTAACCTACTTCCTACTTTCTCAAAACCACCATTTGCAAAAACTGGCCCTGGTAAAAAACACAATTTTAGAGAACTTTGATAAAGAAGAATACCAACAAACTAGTTACGAGCATCTGTTTTTAAAAAAAAAAAAAAGTTAGCTAACTCTTAGCTAACCATTTTCTTGCTATTTTTGTTTAATTTCTATTTTTGTTAAATTTCTCGAAAACCACAAATTGCAAAAACTGGCTTTGGTAAATTAGTTTGCATTTTTAAACCACAATCTCAGAGAACTTTGATAAAGAAAGATACCAACTAACGGAATCTAGTTAAGCGCACTAATACGAAATGTTTTCTTGCTAATTTTGTTTATTTTGGTGATGTTTTCAAGAATATCCTTTGGGATCTGCTTTAACTACTTTCTCAAAACAACAGTTTGCAAAAACAGTATGGGGCTTTGGTAAATCAGTTAACAATTTGGAACCCGTTCGTAGAGAACTTTGCTAAAAGAGAATACGAACAGATTGCAAAAACAGGCTTTGGTAAATTAGTTAACAGTTTAAACCACAATTTTAGAGAACTTTGATAAAGAAGAATATTAACCCACAGAATCTGGTTATGAGCATCTCGTTTAAAAAATGTTAGCCAATTCTAATACTAAATGTTTTCTTGCTATTTTTGTTTATTTTTGGGGATATTTTGAAGAATATCCTTTGGGATCTGCTTAACCTACTTCCTACTTTCTCAAAACCACCATTTGCAAAAACTGGCCCTGGTAAAAAAAACACAATTTTAGAGAACTTTGATGAAGAAGAATACCAACTAACGGAATCTAGTTACGAGCATCTGTTTTAAAAAAAAAAAAAAATGTTAGCTAACTCTTAGCTAACCATTTTCTTGCTATTTTTGTTTAATTTCTATTTTTGTTAAATTTCTCGAAAACCACAAATTGCAAAAACTGGCTTTGGTAAATTAGTTTGCATTTTTAAACCACAATCTCAGAGAACTTTAATAAAGAAAGATACCAACTAACGGAATCTAGTTAAGCGCACTAATACGGAACGTTTTCTTGCTAATTTTGTTTATTTTGGTGATGTTTTCAAGAATATCCTTTGGGATCTGCTTTAACTACTTTCTCAAAACAACAGTTTGCAAAAACAGTATGGGGCTTTGATAAATTAGTTAACAATTTGGAACCCGTTCGTAGAGAACTTTGCTAAAAGAGAATACGAAAAGATTACAAAAACAGGCTTTGGTAAATTAGTTAACAGTCAAAACCACAATTTTAGAGAACTTTGATAAAGAAGAATATTAACCCACAGAATCTGGTTATGAGCATCTCGTTTAAAATATGTTAGCCAATTCTAATACTAAATGTTTTCTTGCTATTTTTGTTTACTTTTGGGGATATTTTGAAGAATATCCTTTGGGATCTGCTTAACCTACTTCCTACTTTCTCAAAACCACCGTTTGCAAAAACTGGCCCCGGTTAAAAAACACAATTTTAGAGAACTTTGTTAAAGAAGAATACCAACTAACGGAATCTAGTTACGAGCATCTGTTTAAAAAAAAAAAAAAAAGTTAGCTAACTCTTAGCTAACCACTTTCTTGCTATTTTTGTTTAATTTCTATTTTTGTTAAATTTCTCGAAAACCACAAATTTCAAAAACTGGCTTTGGTAAATTAGTTTGCATTTTTAAACCACAATCTCAGAGAACTTTGATAAAGAAAGATACCAACTAACGGAATCTAGTTAAGCGCACTAATACGAAACGTTTTCTTGCTAATTTTGTTTATTTTGGTGATGTTTTCAAGAATATCCTTTGGGATCTGCTTTAACTACTTTCTCAAAACAACAGTTTGCAAAAACAGTATGGGGCTTTGATAAATTAGTTAACAATTTGAAACCCGTTTGTAGAGAACTTTGATAAAAGAGAATACGAACAGATTGCAAAATACAGGGTTTGGTAAATTAGTTAACAGTTTAAACCACAATTTTAGAGAACTTTGATAAAGAAGAATATTAACCCACAGAATCTGGTTATGAGCATCTCGTTTAAAAAATGTTAGCCAATTCTAATACTACATGTTTTCTTGCTATTTTTGTTTATTTTTGGGGATATTTTGAAGAATATCCTTTGGGATCTGCTTAACCTCCTTCCTACTTTCTCAAAACCACCGTTTGCAAAAACTGGCCCTGGTAAAAAACACAATTTTAGAGAACTTTGATACAGAAGAATACCAACTAACGGAATCCAGTTAAGAGCATCTGTTTTTAAAGAAATTGTGTTAGCTAACTCTCATACGAAACGTTTTCTTGCTATTTTCGTTTGTTTTGTGAGGAATTTTCAAGAACATCCTCTGGGATCTACTTTCTCCAAACCATAGTGCAAAAACAGGATTTGGTAAAATTGTTTAAATTTTAAAACACGATCTTTGAGAACTTTTATAAAGAAGTTCGCTTTTTATGTAAAGTGTATTGATTAATTTCTAAGTGGTCTTAACATCTTAACAGAAATCCTCCCAGAATGGCCAAGTCAGTACTTTCTACCCTCCAAAAAATTAAGAAAAAAGATTTCTTGGCATTTGTGCCATTTTTTGTTTACTTAAATGTGAAGCGCTGATTTGTCCGCAATTACGACATTTCTTACAACAGCCAAGGATGAATGTCCCATAACAAGAAGATAGAGAAAAAGAAGCAGGACTAGAAAGGCGGACCTGCGCAATTTTTCAGGATTTATGCAGATCCCAAATACAGATCAGCAGGTACCAGTAATTAAGAAAAGTTTCTTTTGCATAATATTGCGAAACAAAACGCCAGATTATATGTCTTACCTTATACACACACCATAATATTACTCGTAAATTGAAGCACAGTACAATCCATTAAGCGGTGCGGCTTCATAGCTTACCAAAGTCGTACTAAAACTATTTGATAGATTTTTAAGCGCCGTGTGTAATGTTCTATATTTTCAATGGAACATATAAAATGTTTGTTACTTGAGTCATATTGGCATCATGTTGCAGTCTACACGTATCTCTTATGTTTGACTGCCATCTACTGGTCACACTTATCATTACACCATGTACCAAATAAAATTGCTTCGAGGTCGGTAAGCAAAACCAGAATTATTCCGTACATTAGGCGCACCGGGTTATAAAGATTTTAAGTGCGCCTTTAAAATACGGTAATTTCTACCCTCCACAAAGAAAAAAGATTTCTTGGCATTTGTGACGTTTTTTTGTTTACTTAAATGTGAAGCGCTAATTTGTCCGCAATTACGACATTAATGCCTGTGCTATGCTATGTTATGATTTGCATCCCATTTAGGGATGTCCGATAATGGCTTTTTGCCGATATCCGATATTCCGATATTGTCCAACTCTTTAATTAACGATACCGATATCAACCGATACCGATATCAACCGATATATGCAGTCGTGGAATTAACACGTTATTATGCCTAATTTGGACAACCGGGTATGGTGAAGATAAGGTACTTTTTAAAAAAATTAATAAAATAAGATAAATAAATTAAAAACATTTTCTTGAATAAAAAAGAAAGTAAAACAATATAAAAACAGTTACATAGAAACTAGTAATGAATGAAAATGAGTAAAATTAACTGTTAAAGGTTAGTACTATTAGTGGACCAGCAGCACGCACAATCATGTGTGCTTACGGACTGTATCCCTTGCAGACTGTATTGATATATATTGATATATAATGTAGGAACCAGAATATTAATAACAGAAAGAAACAACCCTTTTGTGTGAATGAGTGTAAATGGGGGAGGGAGGTTTTTTGGGTTGGTGCACTTTTGCATTTTTTATGTTGATTTAATTAAAAAATAAAAAATAAAATAAAATAAAAAAATAAAAACCGATACCGATAATAAAAAAAAAACGATACCGATAATTTCCGATATTACATTTTAACGCATTGATCTCTAATCCCATTGGGTGAGCCATTGGATTTATTGTTGTCAGTTTGCTACTTTCAATGTCTTTTTGTGTGCGGAACAGAGGTCAGTTTTTGTCCGGATCACATTCAAATTTTGTGTGTTTGTAACGCTACCCGAGATCTCAACATGGACCCACAAAAATGACACTTTTCTTCAATTGTTAGGAAGTTGTGACACCATATTTATACGATACAATTATTATATCAATTGCTGTTTTTTTCAATGTGTAGTTTATATATTAATTTTAGACATTGAAATATATTAGGTGTTGTTTTTATAAGTAAAAAAAACAAGAACATTCTGTAGAATTGGTATAGGAGTAATTATATGTGGACAAAAGTATTGGGACACATGACTACTTCACGATACAAGAAGTAAAAACAAAAGATATATGGAGTTCACGTTCGCGTACAATTGCCAAAAATGTCAGCGACAGTTGTTTAGTGGCTGTTTTGTCCTCTGCAGACACACTAGAAGTACTCACACGGGGCAATAACTGTTGCTAATTAAGTGGGTGGTGCCCCGCAGACCTAAACGCACACAAGCCCTTTGCACTGACTATTTATAGGCGCCCCGTTGCGTAACCTTTTTTTTTTTTTTTTTTTTTGCTGTTGTCAGTGAAAAAAGTGTCCTGAATGTTGTTTTGTGCACACAAACATTTTCTCACACCCTCACCGTTGCTGTTTAGCTTGGAGGTGTGTTTCCAAACCCTATTTTTGTCTGATTTGTGCTGAGAACTTAGTAGTTTTTTTGTCATCTAAGAGGAAAGGGTGGGGGGCATCCTTGAGCTTGACTAATGATGTGAACGTAGTCACTGAGATGAAATAGTGTCCCGGTCAGAAATGTCTCAAACAAAAGTGGAGGTGTCATATTCCTCCCACTATGTGTGTGTGTGTGTGTGTGTGTGTGTGTGTGTGTGTGTGTGTGTGTGTGTGTGTGTGTGTGTGTGTGTGTGTGTGTGTGTGTGTGTGTGTGTGTGTGTGTTTGTGTGTGTGTGAGGGTATAAGTGTGTGTGTGTTGGAATGTGAAACCTAATCTGTGCTTGCTGGAGGGTTTGGTTGTAGGGAGGGGGCTTCTATTGGTGAGTTATCCCTTTGAGATGCTTGTGGTAGTTTATGACTACCACTTGTGGTAGTTTATGACTCTTTAGTGATGGTGAGACAGGACACCCAGCCGCAGTTCTTTGTAAACAGTCCCCATTTTATGCATTTCTTAAAGATCACATTATCTGTATATATATATATATATATATATATATATATATATATATATATATATATATATATATATATATATATATATTAGGGCTGCAACTAACGATTAATTTGATAATCGATTAATCTGTCGATTATTACTCCGATTAATCGATTAATAATCGGATGAAAGAGACAAACTACATTTCTATACTTTCCAGTATTTTATTGAAAAAAAAACCAGCATACTGGCACCATACTTATTTTGATTATTGTTTCTCAGCTGTTTGTACATGTTGCCGTTTATAAATAAAGGTTTATAAAAAACATTAAAAAAATTTAAAAACATTTTTTAAATTGCCTCTGCGCATAGCATAGATCCAACGAATCGATGACTAAATTAATCGCCTACTATTTTTATAATCGATTTTAATCGATTTAATCGATTAGTTGTTGCAGCCCTAATATATATATATATATACCTGATATATATATGTATATATATATGTATTCCATACTCCTTTAAGACGTTGTGCATATGCAAGTTATTTTTCATTAAAACCACCATAATTTTGTACTGAATGATTATACATAATACACAACAATTTTTTATATAATTTGATAACATTTTTATTGAATTTTTTTATTCCATTATGAACTTTAAAAAAAAATTATATTAATTAAAATTTTAATTTCTAAAAGAAATAATATGAATACAATATATAAATAATCATTAAATTGCCGTTTATAAATAAAGGTTTATAAAAAACATAAAAATTTTTAAAAAATGCTTTTTAAATTGCCTCTGCGCGTAGCATAGATCCAACGAATCGATGACTAAATTAATCGCCAACTATTTTTATAATCGATTTTAATCGATTCAATCGATTAGTTGTTGCAGCCCTAATATATATATATATATATATATATATATATATATATATATATATATATATATATATATATATATATATATATATATATATATATATATATATATATATATATATATATATATATATATATATATATATATGTATTCCATACTCCTTCAAGACTTTGTGCATATGCAAGTTATTTTTCATTAAAACCACCATAATTTTGTACTGAATGATTATACATAATACACAACAATTTTTTATATAATTTGATAACATTTTTATTTAATTTTTTTATTCCATTATGAACTTTTTTTAAAAAATTATATTAATTAAAATTTTAATATCTAAAATAAATAATATGAATACAATATATAAATAATCATTAAATAGTAATTATTGTTATTCTATTCTTTGTTTTAATCAATATATAGTTTTTTAATTGAATAATAATGAGTATAGTAGTAGAATTTATATATATTTTATTACATTGATACACATAAAAATTTGCACTTATAATTAACACTATAAATTGTCATTGGAATAAAGTAAAGATAGCCATAATGAAATAAAAAAGCACATTTTAAAATAGGTATTATTTTAATCTAGAGATGTGAATCCTACAAAAACTCACGATTTTTGGAGTGACGATTCGATTTAGAATCAATTCTCACGTTTCTCGATTAGAACAGATTTTCACAATATTTTATTTGGAATTAAAAACTATAAAAAACCTTACAAAACTGGTTACAGGTTAAAAAAGCTCCCTTTGGCTGCTGATGTATACACAACCAGTAAGCGTGAAAATGGCTTAAAAATGTGTCTTTTTAAAAACGTATTCTTTAAAAAAAGAATAATAATACAAAAAAATACTTTTGAAAATTAGATAAAATCTAAATAAATAGGAATCGCAATTTGGATGTGAATTGATTTATTCATATTTAAATTTAGACTTATTTTTGTAAAACAAGCACATTAGTGTTTTAAATTTAATGTCATTTATCATCTCCGCACTCTTTATTTTCTTGACTTATTTCCCATTGTATTGTCATGTTCATTTAAATTACAGTCTGAAATGTGAGCAGAAGCAGGAGTTGGATATTGGCGAGGAGTCTTGTTTAATATTTAGCACCTGTCCGTTAAAATCCCTCCTCCCTGAAAAGAAAAGTTTCTCACTTCCTCCCAAGCTGCAGGAGAAAGAAGAAGAAGAAGAGGAGGAGGGTGGCGGTGTGGGAGACTGCTTCACGGGTGAAAGCCCTCTCGCATGAATATTTCATGTTTGCATTTTAACCAGAGTCATTTTATCCTGGTGGATGTGGCTGAAAAAGAGAGCGAGAGAGTAGTGAGGAGTGTGCAAAGTAGATGGCGTTTTTCTTTTTCATGCCTGAGAGACGACAAGACGTGACGCTCGCACGGAATCAAATATGTGGATTGTGTCTGGCTGATTTTATTTTTAGCATCTTGCTCTGAAATGTGGACTCATCTGCACTCTTTAATCCCTCTTTGATTGACTTGAATTAGAGACATTGGGCTGAATCATTGTCCCTTGCTAGCAACTCCTCTTTAGCCAGCAAACTCGGTCGTACTGAATCAACTAAGAACTTTTACTTCTTTAACGACCAGTGAAGTTGGCACGTTGTGTGAATGGTAAATAAAAACAGAATACAATGATTTGCAAATCCTTTTCAACCTATATTCAATTGAATAGACTGCAAAGACAATATATTTAACGTTCCAACTGGTAAGCTTTGTTATTTTTGGCAAATATTAGCTCATTTGGAATATGATGTCTGCAACATGTTTCCAAAAAGCTGGCACAAGTGGCAAAAAAGACTGAGAAAGTTGAGGAATGCTCGTCAAACACGTATTTGGAACATCCCACAGGTGAACAGGCTAATTGGGAACAGGCGGGTGCCATGGTTGGGTATAAAAGCAGCTTCCATGAAATGCTCAGTCATTCACAAACAAAGATGTGTGAACAAATGCATGAGCAAATTGTCGAACAGTTTAAAGAACAACATTTCTCAACCAGCTATTGCAAGGAATTTAGGGATTTCACCATCTACGGTCCGTAATATCATCAAAAGTTTCAGGGAATCCGGAGAAATCACTGCATTTAAGCGATGATATTACGGACCTTGGATCCCTTAGGCGGTACTGCATCAAAAACCGACATCAGCGTGTAAAGGATATCACCACATGGGCTCAGGAACACTTCAGAAAACCACTGTTAGTACCTACAGTTCGTCGCTACATCTGTAAGTGCAAGTTAAAACTCTACTATGCAAAGCGAAAGCCATTTATCAACAACACCCAGAAACGCCGCCGGCTTTGCTTGGCCCGAGCTCATCGAAGAGGGCCTGATGCAAAGTGGAAAAGTGTTCTGTGGTCTGACAAGTCCACATTTCAAATTGTTTTTGGAAACTGTGGACGTCAGGTCCTCCGGACCAAAGAGGAAAAGAGTTGGACAATATCGGGATATCCGCAAAAAAGGCATTATCGGACACCCCTAGTTCAAATAAAATACCCCTAATTTTTGTACTTTTTTTTCTTGTTTTTGAACACTGACTTTTTGCAGTGTAGTAGCAAATCAAGTAGCAGGCTTAAGATTGGAACAATGTCCCTTGTGGATCAATAAAGTTTGTCTAAGTCCAAGTCTAAGTCCAAGGCCAAATTCATTTCTTTGTTCAATTAGCTGAGACTTTTGGAGGCCAGCAAACTATCTGAAACTGCGGTGTGTCTGTATTCTGCAGAGGCATTCAATCATCAAAACAATCTGAATCCCTTTGTCAGAATGACCTGAGACAACAATAAAACTGTATCCACAGCTTCTTCTTCTTCTAGTCATGTTTTAGTCACATTTTTGAAATTCTGCTCCAGCCTCCGCTGAGACGGCCTTGCAGCAGGCAGACACTGAGACGATTGTTAGGATTGATAAAGCTTTCCAAGTGGCGGCGAGGTTATTTGGGCGGCGGTGAGACCCACACTTACCCAGCCGATGTTGAACGAAGTTAAAAAATACTCAAGGACCTAATGATGCTTTTTTAAATGAAGGTCAGCTTGTGTTAATAGCAGCATCAGGAATTCTAGGGCCTGATGAAAAAAAAAACTCACATCGGGCCCTCGCTGGCCAGCGGTTTTTCAGAATCAGCCAATTTTGGTTAACACACACGGAATTTGACTTGGTAGACTCTTTGTTCGATGTAATCAATGAATTAAAAGTAGCTAACAAACATGTGGAAGGCTAACAAGACAATAGTGCAGTGGTGAATTGTTTCAAAAGGATGATGACAGGTTAGTTGCAGGGTTATTTCACAGTATCTGGTCTGACACTCTGGCCCCGTTTACGCTGCACACCGAATCAGATTTTTTTCGCCCTCAAGTGACACAGATCTGATTTGCCAGTCTCAACGTTCCAAAGTGCTTAAAAACTCTGATCTTTTGGCATCGGATCAGGTGGTAGTCCTGAAGCCAATTGGAATCTGATCTTTTCAAATGTGACTGCATACTAGGGTTGTACGGTATACCAATAGTAGTATAGTACCGCGATACGAATGAATCATATTCGGTATTATATGAATTACCATGAATCCTCAGCCTTCCTGGTAAGGTCTATTCAGGTGTGCTGGAGAGGAGGCTACGCCGGATAGTCGAACCTCGGATTCAGGAAGAACAGTGTGGTTTTCGTCCTGGTTGTGGAACTTTAGACGAGCTCTATACTCTCGGCAGGGTCCTTGAGGGTGCATGGGAGTTTGCCCAACTAGTCTACATGTGCTTTGTGGACTTGGAGAAGGCATTTGACCGTGTCCCTCGGGAGGTCCTGTGGGGAGTGCTCAGGGAGTATGGGGTATCGGACTGTCTGATTGTGGCGGTCCGCTCCCTGTATGATCAGTGTCAGAGCTTGGTCCGCATTGCCGGCAGTAAGTCGGACACGTTTCCAGTGAGGGTTGGACTCCGCCAAGGCTGCCCTTTGTCACCCATTCTGTTCATAACTTTTATGGACAGAATTTCTAGGCGCAGTCAAGGCGTTGAGGGGATCCGGTTTGGTGGCTGCAGGATTAGGTCTCTGCTTTTTGCAGATGATTTGGTCCTGATGGCTTCATCTGGCCAGGATCTTCAGCTCTTCGCAGCTGAGTGTGAAGCGACTGAGATGAGAATCAGCACCTCCAAGTCCGAGTCCATGGTTCTCGCCCGGAAAAGGGTGGAGTGCCATCTCCGGGTTGGGGAGGAGACCCTGCCCCAAGTGGAGGAGTTCAAGTACCTAGGAGTCTTGTTCATGAGTGAGGGAAAAGTGGATCGTGAGATCGACAGGCGGATCGGTGCGGCGTCTTCAGTAATGCGGACGCTGTATCGGTCCGTTGTGGTGAAGAAGGAGCTGAGCCGGAAGGCAAAGCTCTCAATTTACCGGTCGATCTACGTTCCCATCCTCACCTATGGTCATGAGCTTTGGGTTATGACCGAAAGGACAAGATCACGGGTACAGGCGGCCGAAATGAGTTTCCTCCGCCGGGTGGCGGGGCTCTCCCTTAGAGATAGGGTGAGAAGCTCTGTCATCCGGGGGGAGCTCAAAGTAAATCCACTGCTCCTCCACATCGAGAGGAGCCAGATGAGGTGGTTCGGGCATCTGGTCAGGATGCCACCCGAACGCCTCCCTCGGGAGGTGTTTAGGGCCCGTCCAACTGGTAGGAGGCCACGGGGAAGACCCAGGACACGTTGGGAAGACTATGTCTCCCGGCTGGCCTGGGAACGCCTCGGGATCCCCCGGGAGGAGCTGGACGAAGTGGCTGGGGAGAAGAAAATCTGGGCTTCCCTGCTTAGGCTGCTGTCCCCGCGACCCGACCTCGGATAAGCGGAAGAAGATGGATGGATGGATTGTTTTCCATGCTTGTGTTGATGTTTGCTTTCATTTCTGCCTTGATAGCTGAGGGGGTTATAATCAGAGGAATGTTATATTTGAAATGAAAATGTTTATATTTATTACCGTATTTTCCGGACTATAAGGCGCACTTAAAATCCTTTTTTTTCCTCAAAACTCGACAGTGTGCCTACTGTACGGAATAATTCTGGTTTTGCTTACTGACCTCGGAGCAATTTTATTTGGTACATGGTGTAATGACAAGTGTGACCGGTAGATGGCAGTCAAACATAAGAGATACGTGTAGACTGCACTATGATGGCAATATGACTCAAGTAAACAACACCAACATTGTATATGTTCCATTGAAAATATAGAACATTACACTCTGCGCTCACAAATCTATCAAAATGTTTTAGTACGACTTTGGTAAGCTATGAAGCCGCACCGCTTGATGTGCTTCAACATACGAGTATTATTATGGTTTGTGTATAAGGTTAGACATATTATATGCCTCTGTCTATCTGTGTTGGCCCTGCAATGAGGTGGCGACTTGTCCAGGGTGTACCCCGCCTTCCGCCCGATTGTAGCTGAGATAGGCTCCAGCGCCCCCCGCGACCCCGAAGGGAATAAGCGGTAGAAAATGGATGGGATGGATGGATATTATCTGCCGTTTTGTTTCGCAATATTATGCAAAAGCAACATTTATATCTTCTGGTACCTGCTGATCTGAATTTGGGATCTGCATAAGTCCTGAAAAATTGCACGCGTCGGCCTTTGTAGTCCGTGCCGGCGCCATAGTCAATAAGCTTCTTCTTTTTCTCTATCTTCTTGTTATGGGACATTCAACCTCCACTGTTGCCATTTCTAATATAAAGTAGTGTAAAGTTCTTACTTAAAGCTGTCAGTAAACTCGCCATGAAAGCGCTAAAACATACCGGTGTAGTGAGTTGACATTATTCACCCGAGGAACTTCAGTTATTAGAGAGTTCCGGTCGGACGTTTTTTCCCGGGACACATTTCCGGTGTTGCTGTTTCTAGATGAGGAGATGCTGCTCCGTTATTTATTTAAGTAAAGTCTGAATGTCATTAAAACAGTTAGCGCCATCCTTTGACTCTTTTAATGCGCCCTATAATTCGGTGCGCCTTATACATGAAAAAAGATCAAAAATAGACCATTCATCGGCGGTGCGCCTTATAATCCGGTGCGCCCTATCGTCCGGAAAAAACTGTATATTTTTCTCCTGGCCCATATTTTTCATAGGTCATAAAAATATTAGGGATGTCCGATAATGGCTTTTTGCCGATATCCGATATTGTCCAACCGATATCAACCGATACCGATATCAACCGATACTGATATATACAGTCGTGGAATTAACACATTATTATGCCTAATTTGGACAACCAGGTATGGTGAGCATAAGGTCCTTTTTTAAAATATTAATAAAATAAAATAAGATAAATAAATTAAAAAAAATGTCTTGAATAAAAAAGAAAGTAAAACAATATAAAAACAGTTACATAGAAACTAGTAATTTATGAAAATGAGTAAAATTAACTGTTAAAGGTTAGTACTATTAGTGGAGCAGCAGCACGCACAATCATGTGTGCTTACGGACTGTATCCCTTGCAGACTGTATTGATATATATTGATATATAATGTAGGAACCAGAATATTAATAACAGAAAGAAACAACCATTTTGTGTGAATGAGTGTAAATGGGGGAGGGAGGTTTTTTGGGCTGGTGCACTAATTGTAAGTGTATCTTGTGTTTTTTATGTTGATTTAATAAAAAATAAAAAAATAACTATACCGATAATAAAAAAAACGATACTGATAATTTCCGATATTAAATCTTAAAGAATTTATCGCCTGCCGATATTATCGGACATCTCTAAAAAAATATCAATAATTAGCGATATCGACCAATATATTATGATACTGTTTTCAGCCATATCAGCCTAATTTCATATCACATCCCTATTAAGTTGCTGCCTATTTTCATTGGAAATCCTGTCCTTCTGTCACTTGCAAATGCCTCTATCCCAAAATGTGTTTGTTGGGGAGAAATGTGCCGTGCGCTCAGAGAGCCGACTCTGCAGTGCGTGCATTGCGTCTCCTCTGGGACACAACACTCTGCGAGAAAAAGGAAAAGAAAGACATTTCAAGGTGCGTGTGTGATGTGACTGGGTGGGTAAATATTTAGAGAGCAAACATTTTGATACCAGCAGGGATTACTGTCGCGGAGGGAAACATGTTTTTTTTTCCCTCCCTTCTCCTTCTAAGTATTTAAATGTCAGCGTATTGCACAACACCTTTTTTTTGGTTTTCACGCCATCCAGTGAAAGAAGTAGCAGGTGAAATACCAGAGAGGAAATTGTTAGTGTGATGTGGCTCGCCTACATTGTCTTTTGTTCTCGGTACTAACAAACTAACACGTTTGCTCTGCTGCTTCACCTTGTCGGCTCTGCAAAAGGAATGAGCCAAAGGTGGATGTTAAACATGTCAAGTGTGATATGCCTCATTTACTCAGGTCACTCAATATTCATGGGCCTTCATAACCCTGTTGGGTTTCAGCGAGCCATTCATGGAAACCATCTTCCTAAAGCGGGGGTCAGCAATGCGGCTCTTTAGTGCCGCCCTAGTGGCTCCCTGTAGCATTTTTTAAAAAGGATTGAAAATAGTTTTTGTTTGTTTTAGTATGTTTTTTGTTTGAGGACAAACATGACACAAACCTTCCCAATTGTTAAAAAGCCCACTGTTGAATATGTTTGTGTGTATGCTTCACTGATGAGCGTATTTGGTGAACATCGTTTTGTTCCACTCATTTCGGCGGTTCTTGAACTCACCATAGTGTGGACTGTGATGCAACAGACTCAAAAACTATTGTGTCCCACACGCCATCAGACTGTACAACTCCTCTCTGGGGGGGAAAGGGAGGTACTAGGATGACCGGGGATGCAAAACAATAACATATACCCTCATTATTTATTATTTACATTTTACTTTTTAAATTATATCTCAATTCTGTACACTGCTGCTGGAATTTTAATTTTCCTGAGGGAACTCTCCTGAAGGAATCAATAAAGTACTACCGTATTTCCTTGAATTGGCGCCGGGAATATAGTATTCGCCTGCCTAGAATTACAGCCGGGTCAAACTCGTTTCGCAAAATAATTAGCGCATGCTTGGCACTTCCGCCGGGTCAAATATGAGTCATTAAATGACTCCCGCCTCCAGGTGGTAGAGGGCGCTAGTGATCCTTCTTGCGACTACCAGTACTGCAGGAGACAGGTACTGCAGAAGAAGACAACAAGCAGCAAGCATGCAGCAATTGTTTGCTTGCACTTTTAACATGGAGGATTACATATCTAAAATAAAACCGTTTTCTAAACTGGACTTTCAATCGAAGCAGGAGGTAATAATTAAAGGAATATCTCCAGAGACTTTTAAAATTGAAGAAAGATGAGAAAGACTGCCTTTGATCAGAAGCAGCTGCACATGGACCCATCTACAAGTAAAGGTAAGATCATAATAACGTTTTTTTTATTAAATGTGTTTTTAATGATAAGGTATGCGCCGGAGTGAGAAGAGGTTTTAAAATAATTAGAGCATGCTTGCTCATTCCGCATGGTTTTGGTAACCGCAGGAGTGAGAAGAGGTTTTAAATTAATTAGCGCCCCTGCGGCTATTCAAGGAAATACGGTATCTATCTATCTATCTATCTATCTATCTATCTATCTATCTATCTATCTATCTATCTATCTATCTATCTATCTATCTATCCATCTATCCATCTATCCATCTATCCATCCATCCATCCATCCATCCATCCATCCATCCATCCATCCATCCATCCATCCATCCATCCATCCATCCATCCATCCATCTATCTATCTATCAACAGTTTGTTTACATGTAAAATCTTCCACTCCTTCTTTCTCATTTTGTCCACCAAAAGTTTTATGCTGTGCGTGAATACACAAAGGTGCGCTTTGTTGACGTTCTAGACTTGTTGGAGTGCTAATCAGGCATATTTGGTCAGTGCATGACTGCAAGCTAATCAATGCTAACATGCTATTCAGGCTAGCTGTATGTACATATTGCATCATTATGCCTCATTTGTAGGTATATATGAGCTCATTTAATATATTTTACTTTTATCCTCTTTGTATATAATTTAGTCACGACACATTATCTGTATGCAATATTGGCTGCATTTCGGAAAGTTGTTTGTGTGCCATGTTGTTCCAGACCACAGCAAACATTACCTAGCCTGCTAAAGATTGTAATAAGTATATAAAAGAAGACAGCCTGCCGTTTTCTTTAACTTGGACACACACATCTATATTTTTGGCCATTAAAATCCAGTAATTTCCAGGAGTTATCTCACCTTCTGAGTAGCCTCTGATTTACTAATGGTTTCTAATGTGTAGAATAAATATTTAATTTCAACATTTCTGTCAACGAAAATTTGCTTCAGCCTGCGACACATAGTCATTTTGATAGTAGGCTATTAGAGCTAATATAGACACTTACATCATGTGTTCATTATAAGACTTATATACGGCTTTTCATTTTTTGCGGCTCCAGACAGATTAGTTTTTTGTATTTTTGGTCCAATATAACATTTTTGCAAGCTGGGTAACGTTTGCTGTGGTCTGGAACAACATGGTACACAATCAGAAATGCAGCCATTATAACATACAGATAATGTGTCATGAGACATGCAAATATAAACACATAAGTAAAGGAAATTAAATGAACTCAAATATACCTACAAACGGGACAAAATGATGCAATATGTTAAAGTTAAAGTACCACTGATAGTCTCACACACACACACTAGGTGTGGTGAAATTAACCTCTGCCTTTCACTCATCCCCTTGTTCCACCCCCTGGGAGGTGAGGGGAGCAGTGAGCAGCAGCGGTGGCCGCGTTCGGGAATCATCGCGCTCGGGAATAATTTTGGTGATTTAACCCCCAATTCCAACCCTTGATGTTGAGGGAGGCAATGGGCCTTGTTTTTATAGTCTCTGGTATGAGTCGGCCGGGGTTTGAACTCACAACCTACCGATCTCAGGGCGGACACTCTAACAACCACAAGGCAACTGAGCAGGCTATGTACACACAGCTAGCCTAAATAGCATGTTAGCATTGATTATTAGCACTCCGCACGAGTCAATAAAATCAACAAAGCTCACTTTTGTGCATTCCCGCACAGCATAAAACATTTGGTGGACAAAATGAGACAAAGACGGAGTGGCATAAAACAGGTCTCTCTGTGGCAGCGGCGGAGAAAGTTGTACAAAAGTTGAACAAAACAAACTACGGTGAGTTCGAGGACCGCCAAAATTAGTAGGACAAAACGGCGCTGGCCAAATACTGTCATCAGTGACGCATAAACACAAACATATTAAAGGCCTACTGAAAGCCACTACTACCGACCACGCAGTCTGATAGTTTATATATCAATGATGAAATCTTAACATTGCAACACATGCCAATACGGCCGGGTTAACTTATAAAGTGACATTTAAAATTTCCCGGGAAATATCCGGCTGAAACGTCGCGGTATGACGTATGCGCGTGACGAAGTCAGTTTAACGGAAGTTATGGTACCCCGTAGAATCCTATACAAAAAGCTCTGTTTTCATTTCATAATTCCACAGTATTCTGGACATCTTTTGCAATTTGTTTAATGAACAATGAAGGCTGCAAAGAAGACAGTTGTAGGTGGGATCGGTGTATTAGCAGCGGACTACAGCAACACAACCAGGAGGACTTTGTTGGAGAGCAGACGCGCTAGCCGCCGACCTCACCTTGACTTCCTACGTCTCCGGGCCGCCAAACGCATCGGGTGAAGTCCTTCGTCCTTCTGCCGATCGCTGGAACGCAGGTGAGCACGGGTGTTGATGAGCAGATGAGGGCTGGCTGGCGTAGGTGGAGAGCTAATGTTTTTAGCATAGCTCTGTGCGGTCCGGTTGCTAAGTTGCTAAGTTAGCTTCAATGGCGTCGTTAGCACAGCATTGTTAACCTTCGCCAGCCTGGAAAGCATTAACCGTGTATTTACATGTCCACGGTTTAATAGTATTGTTGATTTTCTATCCATCCTTCCAGTCAGGGGTTTATTTTTTTTGTTTCTATATGCAGTTAAAGCACGATGCTATCATGTTAGCTCGTAGCTAAAGCATTTCGCCGATGTATTGTCGTGGAGATAAAAGGCACTGAATGTCCATTTCGCGTTCTCGACTCTCATTTTCAAGAGGATATAGTATCCGAGGTGGTTTAAAATACAAATCCGTGATCCACAATAGAAAAAGGAGAGTGTGGAATCCAATGAGCCAGCTTGTACCTAAGTTACGGTCAGAGCGAAAAAAGATACGTCCATCACTGCCTCTCAAGTCGTTCACTGTAACGTTCCTCATCTACGAATCTTTCATCCTCGCTCAAATTAATGGGGTAATCGTCACTTTCTCGGTCCGAATCTCTCTCGCTCCATTGTAAACAATGGGGAATTGTGAGGAATACTAGCTCCTGTGACGTCACGCTACTTCCGCTACAGGCAAGGCTTTTTTTTTATCAGCGAGCAAAAGTTGTGAACTTTATCGTCGATTTTCTCTACTAAATCCTTTCAGCAAAAATATGGCAATATCGCGAAATGATCAAGTATGACACATAGAATGGATCTGCTATTCCCGTTTAAATAAAAAAAAATAATTTCAGTAGGCCTTTAAACAGTGTACTTTCTAACAATTAGGAAGGTTTGTGTTATGTTTGTCCTCATTCAGAAACATTATTAAAACAACAAACATATTTTTCCCCCATCGTTTTCCATTTTTCAACTTAGGCCTTCAAAAACAGTTTAACATGCTCTGTAATTGTAAACAGCGCCTTTGTGTTCGAACCTAAGGTGGCAAGGCAGAGAATCCTTTTCCCTTCTGATTGTGATCTGGGGAAGCCGTTTGTGTCAGACCAGGATCTCTCGCTCTCCTTGCACCCAATCTCACGCATTTGGGAATGCCTGGTCTAGACCGCCGTGACTTTGTTTTTCGACTGTGTCTGCTCGGGGGTATTCACTTAGCAGAAAGTGCCTGAATGGAGGCTCTTAATTCATTCAACCTTTTGCTTCCAAGGTGGAAAATTCATTTTCTGTCGACTCGCCGTTGATTAGTATTGATCGGCCCGTCGCTGGATCACATAATCCCTCATTGTGTGTCCCAAATCCGACTTGAAGGCTGGCGGTTGAAAGAATTGTATTAGTGGATTCCCACAGCACACAACGACAAACTGGAACATTTCCTGTTTTGGGGGGGGTTTTAAGGAGGAGGCTTTTTCTGGCTCCTCTTCCAGTGTAAACGTGTGGAAAAGTTGAGCTAGCGAGTAATTGCGGCAAACTTGCACCGCACCTATGGTCTGTATAGACGCTTTTCCCAGACTAAACAAGGAGTTTGCTCCGGAAGAAGTCCCCTGTGGTGCGGGGATGACACGGTCTGCTGGGCCCTGACAAGGAGGGGTATCTTCGAAAAAAAGGTCCCAAATTATAGCATTTAGTACAAACCCCAAAACCGGTGAAGTTGGCACGTTGTGTAAATGGTAAATAAAAACAGAATACAATGATTAGCAAATCCTTTTCAACCTATATTCAATTGAATAGACTGCAAAGACAAGATACTTAACGTTCGAACTGGAAAACATTGTTATTTTTTGCAAATATTCGCTCATTTGGACTTTGATGCCTGCAACACGTTTCAAAAAAGCTGGCGCACGTGGCAAAAAAGACTGAGAAAGTTGAGGAATGCTCGTCAAACACTTATTTGGAACGTCCCACAGGCGAACAGGCTTATTGGGAACAGGTGGGTGCCATGATTGGGTATAAAAGCGGCTCCCATGAAATGCTCAGTCATTCACAAACAAGGACGGGGCGAGGGTCACCACTTTGTGAACAAATGCGTGAGCAAATTGTCGAACAGTTTAAGAACAACATTTCTCCACCAGCTATTGCAAGGAATTTAAGGAGTTCACGATCTACGGTCAGTAATATCATCAAAAGCGACATCAGTGTGTAAAGGATATCACCACATGGGCTCAGGAACACTTGAGAAAACCACTGTCAGTAACTACAGTTCGTTACTACATCTGTAAGTGCAAGTTAAAACTCTACTATACAAATCGAAAGCCATTTATCAACAACACCCAGAAGTGCCGCCGATATTATCAGCCGATAAATGCTTTAAAATGTAATATCGGAAATTATCGGTATCGGTTTCAAAAAGTTTTTTTTTTTTTTTTTTTTGTCCTGTCCAGCTTCTCAGGCAAATCATATAGTTGATGTAGATGCTCATATTGCCTGTTCAGATTGAGCCCAGTTTATAATTTCCTGTTATACAGTATGCCAGGCAGTCTTGCACTGAAGGCGGACTATGTTATTGTTTACTTTATTACTCTAGTACACTCTGGACTGAAGGTGTGTGCCTTCATTGTTTTTGTAGCTGTTGTTTTGAGGCATGTTTAAAAAAAAATAAAAATAATGCACTTTGTGAAAGTCAAAGTATAGTACTTCCCATAGTTGTAGTGGGTATCAGGATTATCTCAGGGAGAGCATGTCCCAAATTCCAAGCTGCTGTTTTGAGGCATGTTTAAAGAAAATAATGCACTTTGTGACTTCAATAATAAACATGGCAGTGCCATGTTGGCACTTTTTTCCATAACTTGAGTTGATTTATTTTGGAAAACCTTGTTACATTGTTTAATGCATCCAGCGGGGCATCACAACAAAATTACCGTATTTCCTTGAATAGCCGCAGGGGCACTAATTAATTTAAAACCTCCTGTCACTCCGGCGTTTACCGTAAGCCTGCGGGATGGCCGTGCATGCGCTAATTATTTTAAAACCTCTTCTCACTCCGGCGTTTACCAAAAGGAATGCGGTAAATTTAGGCGTGCGCTTTGAGTGTGATGTAAGCATACCATCATGAAAAGCACATTTAATAAAAAAAACAACGTTATTATGGTCTTACCTGTACTTATAAATGGAGTCCATTTGCAGCTCCTTCTGACCAAAAGCATAGATAACTTGTTTATAGAAGTCTTCCTTATTTTCTTTCTTCAGTTTTAAAAGTCTCTCTGTCTCGATGGAGATATTCCTTTAATTATTACCTCCTGCTTCCATTGAAAGTCCAGTTTAGAAAACTGTTTTATTTTAGATACCGGTATGTAATCCTCCATGTTAAAAGTTCAGGCAGAGGAAAAAAAAAAAAAAATCTCTTGCTGCGTGTAGTCACTTCTTCTGCAGTACCGGAAGTCGCAAGAAGGATCACTAGCGCGGCAGCGCCCTCTACCACCAGGAGGCGGGAGTCATTTAATGACTTATACAGTATTTGACACACGCAGCTACGGTATATTAATAAAACATAGCTGCTTACTATTCTTTTTAGCATACTGTACCGGTATTCAATAGCTTGGACCTTAAATCCTACTGAATAGCTCTTTATCTTTTTTCCTTTGTGCGATTGCAAACTACTGAAAGCAGCGTCCTCCATTTTGAAAATGAGGACAGGTAAAGCGTCACTCGTGACGTAACGAATTTGACCCGGTGGAAGTTCTAGACATATGCTAAATATTTGGCGAAACGAGTTTGACCCGGCGAAAATTATAGACATGCGATAATAAAATTAATATTTTGCGAAACGAATTTGATCCGGCGTTAATAATGAACCGGCGATAAGGCCAAGCATGCGTTAATTATTTTGAGAAACGAGTTTGACCCGGCAGTAATTCTAGACGTGCGAATACTATATTCCCTGCGCCAATTCAAGGAAATACGGTAGGCATAATAATGTGTTAATTCCACGACTGTATATATCGGTATCGGTTGATATCGGAATCGGTAATTAAGAGTTGGACAATATCGGAATATCGGATATCGTCAAAAAAGCCATTATCGGACATCTCTACTTTGTATAGCTCAAGACTTACGGTCATTTGACAACATCACTGCACATTATAATGGCAGCTACAGTTTCCATCTTAAAGATCTAAAAAAAATTATTTGGGAATGTCCGGCGGGACAGATTGAAAAGCTTAGCGGGCCCCGGTCCTTAATTTGCCCAGGTCTGGGTTACGTCTAGGGCTGCAACTAACGATTAATTTGATAATCGATTAATCTGTCGATTATTACTTCGATTAATCGATTAATAATCGGATAAAATAGACAAACTACATTTCTATCCTTTCCAGTATTTTATTGAAAAAAACAGCATACTGGCACCATGCTTATTTTGATTATTGTTTCTCAGCTGTTTGTACATGTTGCAGTTTATAAATAAAGGTTTATTTAAAAAAATAAATTTAAATTTTTTTTTTTTTTTTTTTTTTTTTTTTTTTAAAGCCTCTGCGCATGCGCATAGCATAGATCCGACGAATCGATGACTAAATTAATCGGCAACTATTTTTATAATCGATTTAATCGATTAGTTGTTGCAGCCCTAGTTACGTCCTTCTCTTCTGAAGCGACAGATGATAGATTTTTCTTCGGCGCTCATAAACAGACTCCAGCGACACATATTATTGTTAGAACATCATTAAAAAGTCACATTTGCATAATAGGGGGACGCTTGAAGAAGAAAAAAAGCCGCCTGTAATCCCCACAAGTTTGTTTTTGACGCGACAACTCTCATTTGGCACTGGAGTGCTTCTCAATGGAAAGCCGAATGAATGATTGATAAAGAGAAGCTGCTTCTGCGCCTGATCCCCGGACATGAATAATGAAGCGCACTCGGAGCCTTTTTAGTGTCACACGGAAACAGCAGATTTCATCACCGTTTTTGTGTCGTCCTGTCGCAGGTGATCTGTGGGTTTTTCTCTACCAAGATTTAAAGGCCTACTGAAATGATTTTGTTTTATTTAAACGGGGAATAGCAGATCCATTCTATGTGTCATACTTGATCATTTCGCGATATTGCCATATTTTTGCTGAAAGGATTTAGTAGAGAAAATCGACGATAAAGTTCGCAACTTTTGCTCGCTGATAAAAAAAAAGCCTTGCCTGTAGCGGAAGTAGCGTGACGTCACAGGAGCTAGTATTCCTCACAATTCCCCGTTGTTTACAATGGAGCGAGAGAGATTCGGACCGAGAAAGTGACGATTACCCCATTAATTTGAGCGAGGATGAAAGATTCGTAGATGAGGAACGTTACAGTGAAGGACTTGAGAGGCAGTGATGGACGTATCTTTTTTCGCTCTGACCGTAACTTAGGTACAAGCTGGCTCATTGGATTCCACACTCTCTCCTTTTTCTATTGTGGATCACGGATTTGTATTTTAAACCACCTGGGATACTATATCCTCTTGAAAATGAGTCGAGAACGCGAAATGGACATTCAGTGCCTTTTATCTCCACGACAATACATCGGCGAAATGTTTTAGCTACGAGCTAACGTGATAGCATCGTGCTTTAACTGCATACAGAAACAAAAAAATAAACCCCTGACTGGAAGGATAGATAGAAAATCAACAATACTATTAAACCGTGGACATGTAAATACACGGTTAATGCTTTCCAGGCTGGCGAAGGTTAACAATGCTGTGCTAACGACGCCATTGAAGCTAACTTAGCAACTTAGCAACGGGACCTCACAGAGCTTTGCTAAAAACATTAGCTCTCCACCTACGCCAGCCAGCCCTCATCTGCTCATCAACACCCGTGCTCACCTGCGTTCCAGCGATCGGCAGAAGGACGAAGGACTTCACCCGATGCGTTTGGCGGCCCGGAGACGTAGGAAGTCAAGATGAGGTCGGCGGCTAGCGCTCCAACAAAGTCCTCCCGGTTGTGTTGCTGTAGTCCGCTGCTAATACACCGATCCCACCTACAACTGTCTTCTTTGCAGCCTTCATTGTTCATTAAACAAATTGCAAAAGATGTCCAGAATACTGTGGAATTATGAAATGAAAACAGAGCTTTTTGTATAGGATTCTACGGGTAACATTACTGTTACTCTGACTTCGTCACGCACATACGTCATCATACCGCGACTTTTCAGCCGGATATTTCCCGGGAAGTTTTAAATGTCACTTTATAAGTTAACCCGGCCGTATTGGCATGTGTTTCAATGTTAAGATTTCATCATTGATATATAAACTATCAGACTGCGTGGTCGGTAGTAGTGGCTTTCAGTAGGCCTTTAACTGATGGTTGATTTAAAAAAAAAAAAAAAAAAAGGCTTTTGTTATTGTGTGACGACGTGATAGGGTCACGGTGGTTTGTTGTGTCTACCACGTGTTTCCACCTTTTTAAGAGGTTCCTTGCGTGATACTTTGACCCAGTCGATAGCGCAGCTCTTAAACGACGAGCTGACCTTTTGGTTCCCTTTTGACTTCTCCACCATTAAGTGCTTTCTTGTGAAAGCATGCCGCGCCATAAGAAGAAAGCAGCGTTGGAGCCAGATGGAAGCAGGCGATGATTGGCCAAAGGCTTTTTAGACCCCAAAATAGGGCTGCACGATTTTTAGAACAAAATTATTTTTCTCTCCAAATTTGCGATTTTTATATTTTATACGTATAAATGCATAAAACTGCGAAAATAACGAGTGAAGGAAGACACTTTTAGACTTTTATATATATGAAATAATTTACGTAAAATATTTGGCTTCATGCAGACAGACTCCGAGCTTCTGTCTACATCAGACCTGGGCAAATTAAAGACCTACTGAAATGAAATTGTTTTATTTAAACGGGGATAGCAGATCCATTCTATGTGTCATACTTGATCATTTCGCGATATCGCCATATTTTTGCTGAAAGGATTTAGTAGAGAACATCGACGATAAAGTTCGCAACTTTTGCTCGCTGATAATAAAAAAGCCTTGCCTGTACCGGAAGTAGCGTGACGTCACAGGAGCTAGTATTCCTCACATTTCTCCATTGTTTACACCAGCAGCGAGAGAGATTCGGACCGAGAAAGCGACGATTACCCCATTAATTTGAGCCGGGATGAAAAATTTGTGGATGAGGAACGTGAGAGTGAAGGACTAGAGTGCAGTGCAGGACGCAACTTTTTTCGCTCTGACCGTAACTTAGGTACAAGCTGGCTCATTGGATTCCACACTCTCTCCTTTTTCTATTGTGGATCACGGATTTGTATTTTAAACCACCTCGGATACTATATCCTCTTGAAAATGAGAGTCGAGAACGCGAAATGGACATTCACAGTGACTTTTATCTCCACGACAATACATCGGCGAAACACTTTAGCTACGGAGCTAACGTGATAGCATCGTGCTTAACTGCATATAGAAACAAAATAAATAAGCCCCTGACTGGAAGGATAGACAGAAAATCAACAATACTATTAAACATGGACATGTAAATACACGGTTAATGCTTTCCAGGCTGGCAAAGGTTAACAATGCTGTTGCTAACGACGCCATTGAAGCTAACTTAGCAACGGGACCTCACAAAGCTATGCTAAAAACATTAGCTATCCACCTACGCCAGCCAGCCCTCATCTGCTCATCAACACCCGTGCTCACCTGCGTTCCAGCGATCGACGGTGCGACAAAGGACTTCACCCGATCACCGATACGGTTGGCGGCTAGCGTCTAATAGCGCGTCTGCTATCCATCTCAAAGTCCTCCTGGTTGTGTTGCTGCAGCCAGCCGCTAATACGCCGATCCCACCTACAGCTTTCTTCTTTGCAGTCTTCATTGTTCATTAAACAAATTGCAAAAGATTCACCAACACAGATGTCCAGAATACTGTGGAATTTTGAGATGAAAACAGAGCTTTTTGTATTGGATACAATGGTGTCCGAATACTTCCATTTCAACCATTGACAACACGCGCATACGTCATCATATATAGACGTTTTCAACCGGAAGTTTAGCGGGAAATTTAAAATTGCACTTTATAAGTTAACCCGGCCGTATTGGCATGTGTTGCAATGTTAAGATTTCATCATTGATATATAAACTATCCGACTGCGTGGTCGGTAGTAGTGGCTTTCAGTAGGCCTTTAAGGCCACATGCGTCCCGTTAAGCTTTTCAATACCAGCCGAATAATTTTTTTACCTCTTTAAGATTGAAACTGTAGCCGCCATTATGATGTTTAGTGATGTTTTCAAATTACCTTAAGTCTTGAACTGTACAAAGTATTTCAATGGTTGGAATCTGCGCTTTTGCATGGTATACTAGTTACTATGGTAATCTAATTAGTTACTATGATCATCTAATTAGTTACTATGGTAATCCAAGTCACAGCAGCTCAGACAAGGCACCAAGCAGTGTGGGTGGGGAGCGTTTCCACAGGGTTTTTCCAAAGCGGCCAATGAAATGCGGGTGTCAGGGACAGACGCGGAAGGAGGTTTTTACAAGAAAGTTCTAAAGCTTAGTGATATATCAGTCATGTCTGTGTTGATCATGTTTTTGTTTTGCTTGGTTTTTGGACACTTTTTAGTTCTTGTCTTCACTCCCTTGCTTTGTCACCATAGTAACCATTAGTTTCACCTGGTTCACATCCTCATGTCACGCACCTGTCTCACGTTTTCACTAATCATGTCACTAGTATTTAAGGCCATTGTCGCCAGGCAGTCGGCCTGGCGACATCACTCTTGACACACACTCTACACACCATTACGATCCATGCCCTTTTCTTGTCAAAGTAAGTTTTTTGTTTATTAATGCTACAGTTAGTGTTTTTGTTTCATTGATCATAGTTTCTGCCATTGCGCAAGTTTTGTGTTTATTGCCAAGTTTGTTACCTCCGCTGTGAGCGCCTTTTGTTTGTACTTTTTTTGAGTTAGAATTAAAAATGTATTTGAATTCACGTCTTGCACGTGCCAATTTTCCGTTGCCTTCCGGGAGAACAAACCACGCCAAGGACCCAGTCCTGACAATATCAGATATATCAGATTGTAGGTGGGTTTTTTTTACCCTTTGCATATTTCGCTGTGTTTGTTGCATTTCGCTTGATCGTAAAATACGTCGATGGAGAGGGGGTGTGATGTTCATATGTTGTCAATATTCAGTGTTTTATCCTTCATAGTTAATATTGTAAATCCCACATTCTTTATTTTCATGTACATTCTGGGTGTCTCATTCAGTAAAAAAATGTAAAATTCCATTTCGTTTTTTAATGAAGTCTGTCATGACGTTTTTAGCATTCAATCAGACATTATTGTGAGGTTTTGTATTAGTGTTTTCTAAAAATAGATATACCGGCCCCTAGACACATTTTTTTTTCTTTAAATTTGGCCCCCCGTGGCAAAATAATTGCCCAGGCCTGTTCTACATCATGCTCTTAAACTGAAGAAATAATTGATAAAAACTAAATAGTGTTTATAATGTAATGTAATCAATATATATAGTAAAAATATATTATTACTATAATATAATGTAAAATGTAAAACACTTTCTCCACGCATTTTAGCTGCTTGATGTTTTTGATTGATTACAAAACTTTACAAAAAAGGGTCGTCATGAAAGTAGACAATGTAGGAGTCAAACTTTCACATACTCATCCAATTATATTATACAGTATATCCATTGTATTTATTATTACATATATATATATATATATGTATATATATATGTATATATATATGTATGTATATATATATATATATATATATATATATATATATATATATATATATATATATATATATATATATATGTATATGTATATGTATATATATATATATATGTATATGTATATGTATATATATATATATATGTATATATATATATATATGTATATATATATATATATATGTATATGTATATGTATATATATATATATATGTATATGTATATGTATATATATATATATATGTATATATATATATATATGTATATATATATATATATATATATATATATATATATATATATATATATATATATATATATATATATATATATATATATATATATATATATATATTTTTTTTTTTATGTAGTACCACCTGAGGGATTCAAGGTCACGGGCATTCAATGTTACGTGCAGTGATTTCTCCAGATTTTCCCAGCCTTTTGATGATATTACATCCCTGATCCCTAAATTCCTTGCAATAGCTGGTTGAGAAATGTTGTTCTTAAACTGTTGGACAATGTGCTCACGCATTTGTTGACAAAGTGGTGACCCTCACCCCGTCCTTGTTTGTGAATGACTGAGCATTTCATGGAAGCTGCTTTTATACCCAATCATGGCACCCACCTGTTCCCAATTAGCCTGTTCACCTGTGGAATGTAACAAATAAGTGTTTGATGAGCATTTCTCAACTTTCTCAGTCTCTTTTGAAACATGTTGCAGGCATCAAATTCCAAATGAGCTAATATTTGCAACAAAAAAAATTAAAAAATTCCAGTTCGAACGTTATCTTGTCTTTGCAGTCTATTCAATTGAATATAGGTTGAAAAGGATTTGCAAATCATTGTATTCTGTGTGCACTTCCTAGTTTTGAGTAGGGATGTCCAATAATGGCTTTTTGCCGATATCCGATATTCCGATATTGTCCAACTCTTAATTACCGATACCGATATCAACTGATACCGATATATACACATTATTATGCCTAATTTGGACAACCAGGTATGGTGAAGATAAGGTCCTTTACAAAAAAATTAATAAATAAGATAAATACATTAAAAACATTTTCTTGAATAAAAAAGAAAGTAAAACAATATAAAAACAGTTACATAGAAACTAGTAATTAATGAAAATGAGTAAAATTAACTGTTAAAGTTTAGTACTATTAGTGGACCAGCAGCACGTACAATCATGTGTGCTTACGGACTGTATCCCTTGCAGACTGTATTGATATTAGGGCTGCAACAACTAATCGATTAAAATCGATTATAAAAATAGTTGCCGATTAATTTAGTCATCAATTCGTTGGATCTATACTATGCGCATGCGCAGAGGCTTTTTAAAAAATAAAAAATAAAAAAAAAATTTAAATAAACTTTTATTTATAAACTGCAACATGTACAAACAGCTGAGAAACAATAATCAAAATAAGTATGGTGCCAGTATGCTGGGTTTTTCAATAAAATACTGGAAAGGACAGAAATGTAGTTTGTCTCTTTTATCCGATTATTAATCGATTAATCGAAGTAATAATCGAAAGATTAATCGATTATCAAATTAATCGTTAGTTGCAGCCCTAATTGATATATATTGATATATAATGTAGGAACCAGAATATTAATAACAGAAAGAAGCAACCCTTTTGTGTGAGAGTGTAAATGGGGGAGGGAGGTTTTTTGGGTTGGTGTACTAATTGTAAGTGTATCTTCTGTTTTTTATGTTGATTTAATTTTTAAAAAAAACAACAACAAAAAACGATACCGATAATAAAAAAAACGATACCGATAATTTCCAATATTACATTTTAAAGCATTTATCAGCCGATAATATCGGTAGGCCGATATTATCGGACATCTCTAGTTTTGAGTGTAAAAAAAAAGTTTCTATGCAACAGTAACGTAATAATACTGCAAAGTCAAGCAGGGAACTACTTGAAATAGTTACTTGTACTATCTGGTTTTGCCTATGGATGCGCATCAATTAGTAGTCGAGCCAAGCAGGTTGCTAAAAATGCGGTCGGAAATCATTTTTGCTTATGTGTTTTTCCGCTGAGGCGTCTATATTTTTTCACTATACACTAGCGAGAGAGCGCATAGAGAGTAACGGCGCGCCCATATTGATTGGTCTTCTTTCATTTCCACAATTAACACTATTGCGTCTACTATCAGCAGTCACATGAGTCAGTGTCAGCTTGTGTACGAGCGGATCACACTTCCCAGGCGCGCTCCGTCTCAAGTACTCCGCTGAATGCATTGTAATGGCTGACTATTATTTACGCCGGGGACAAACAAAGAGAAGCGAGGACTTGATGGAGTAATCCACTCCAGCAGTCATTAGGCGGCGAGAAAAGCGGCTCTTCTCCAGCCGGGCGGCTAATGGAAATAGGACTCATTAGGACACCTTCTACTCCAACCAATCCCAGATCATGAGCGACTGCTAATTGATTGTCGCGCCGACTGTTTTCTCATTTGTTATGCTTTCTTCCGCTTTCATTATTGCCGCTTTTCCTCCTCATTTTCCGCTGTTTGCAACAGAACCGATGTAAACAGCGGAGTGCTCAGCTGCTGATGAGTTTATTGCAAGTGTAACCACGCACCCGGCAACTTTAGGAGACAAAGAGCACCAGTAATAGGAGCATTGACAGTCATTTATAGTTTTAGGGCTATGACATACGTGTTACCGTATTTTTTCGGAGTATAAGTCGCACCGGCCGAAAATGCATAATAAAGAAGGAAAAAAACATATATAAGTCGCACTGGAGTATAAGTCGCATTTTTTGGGGAAATGTATGTGATGAAACCCAACACCAAGAATAGACATTTGAAAGGCAATTTAAAATAAATGAAGAATAGTGAACAACAGGCTGAATAAGTGTACGTTATATGAGGCATAAATAACCAACTGAGAACGTGCCTGGTATGTTAACGTAACATATTATGGTAAGAGTCATTCAAATAACTATAACATATAGAACATGCTATACGTTTACCAAACAATCTGTCACTCCTAATCGCTAAATCCCATGAAATCTTATACGTCTAGTCTCTTACGTGAATGAGCTAAATAATATTATTTGATATTTTACGCTAATGTGTTAATCATTTCACACGTAAGTCGCTCCTGAGTATAAGTCGCACCCCCGGACAAGCTATGAAAAAAGCTGCGACTTATAGTCCGAAAAATACGGTACTTCCTTATAACATTACAATTTTTTTCTTGTAAAATGACATGTTATAAATAACATTTTGACTTTATTCATGTAAAAGTGTGCCCATTTTCTCTATAATTTAATAACATTCTATATTTTTCTCCTCGTAAAGATACAATTTATTCAAACAATTTATTTACATTAAAAATAGGACTTTTTTTGTAATATTTCTACTTTATTACAGCGATATTCTCCTCAAAAATTGTACAAATCATTACAATTTTCACTCCATTGATGTAAAATTCTGCCCTTCTTCTCATATTATAACTATTATTGTGAAAAAAACATGTTTTTTCTTGTGACATTCCGACTTTATTCTTGTAAGTATGACATTATTACCGTATTTTTCGGAGTATAAGTCGCTCCGGAGTATAAGTCGCACCGGCCGAAAATGCATAATAAAGAAGGAAAAAAACATATATAAGTCGCGCCGGAGTATAAGTCGCATTTTTTGGGGAAATTTATTTGATAAAAGCCAACACCAAGAATAGACATTTGAAAGGCAATTTAAAATAAATAAAGAATAGTGAACAACAGGCTGAATAAGTGTACGTTATATGAGGCATAAATAACCAACTGAGAAGGTGCCTGGTATGTTAACGTAACATATTATGGTAAGAGTCATTCAAATAACTATAACATATAGAACATGCTATACGTTTACCAAACAATCTGTCACTCCTAATCGCTAAATCCCATGAAATCTTATACGTTTAGTCCAGTTAGGGTTGGGTATCGTTTGAATTCCAACGATTCCGATTCCGATTCTTTGTTTCGATTCTCGATTCCGATTCTTTTTGTACCATGCCGGGATCAATGTGTTTGACAGGTAGTTCCTAAAAGGTGGTATGTATTAAGGCTGAAACGACGCGTCGACGTAATCGGTTACGTAAATACGTCGACGCCGTTTTTGTGCGTCGACGCGTCTCATATTTACATCACACTACCGTCATGGCGGAGCGCAAAGCAGACTGTGCGAGCGAGGGGGAAAAAATCACGCCAAAAGTGGTCAAAAGTGTGGAAGTATTTCAATAAACGGCCTAATAATGTTGATGTATGCACACAGTGTCGAGCGGAAATGGCCTATCATAGCAGCACAACGGCTATGAACCAACATTTGAAAAGAAAACCATCAACCATCAACTAGTCAATCGTCCGCGCGAGCATACGTTGTCATCATTACACAAAAACATGAATGTGTCATTTGTATCTGCTAGGGGTGTAACGGTACGTGTTTTGTATTGAACCGTTTCGGTACGGGGCTTTCGGTTCGGTACGGGGGTGTACCGAACGAGTTTCTAAGCTAAAGCTAACTTTAGCTGCTAAAGTGTTAACAAGTTGCTTTGCTCCTTCTGCGGCTGCCTCTGTCTCAGGACGCAGCATTGTCCCACCCACACAACCATCTGATTGGTACACACGCAGCATTGTCCCACCCACACAACCATCTGATTGGTACACACGCAGCATTGTCCCACCCACACAACCATCTGATTGGTACACACGAAGCATTATCAGCCAATCAGCAGTGCGTATTCATAGCGCATGTAGTCAGCGCTTCAGCGTGGAGCAGATAGGTGTTTAGCAGGTGAGCATCAAGCAGCGGACTCTCCCCAAATGATAATAAAAACCTCCCAGTCAACTACTAGTAACATCACTATGAGCCCATTGACCTTCTAGGAATATAAACTGGAGCTCAGCTCACTCGCAGTCCTGGTTTGAGGTGAAGGCTAATTACCTCTCAGTTCCAGCCACATCGACCCCTTCTGAGCGCCTATTTTCAGCTGCTGGGAATATTGTAAACATGAAAAGAAGCAGAGCATGTACACATGCTAACCTTTCTTCATTACAACTGTTAGTCACTCACTGGAATGAGTAGAATTGGTTATTGTGTACTGTGTTGGACTGGATGTTTATTTTGCACATTTTAAAAGCAATACTTAATGTTTACAGTGCTCCAGAATATTTAGAATGACACTTTTTGTATTGGATGTTTATCTTTATTTTTGCACACTTTAGCAAATAAGCAATACTTTCACTTTTGTTGAAATGTTTACACTGTTACAGAATATTTCGTTTTGCACTTTTTTGTATTGGATGTTTATCTTTATTTTTGCACATTTTAAAGCAAAATAAGCAATACTTTTACTTTTGAAATGCTTATACTATTGCAGAATATTAAGATTTGCACTGGATGTTGACTTTTATATTTGCACATTAAAAAGCAAATAAGCTACTTTTAATTTTGTTAAATGTTAAAAGTTTTAAATGTCTACATTGTTACAGAATATTTTGTCATGTTGTTGTCAATGTTGACTGAGTGGCCATACTTCTTTTTTTTTTTGTAAACAAAAGCCATGCCTTTTGAAAAAACTGGCCTACATGTATTTGTTCATCTTCATTTTAAATAAAAAAAAAAAATCGGTAAAAGGAAAAATAATCTATAGATGAATCGGAAAAAAAATCTATAGATTAACCGATTAATCGAAAAAATAATCTATAGATTAATCGATAGAAAAATAATCGTTAGCTGCAGCCTTAGTATGTATTTTGGGTTGAGAGTTTTCACCATATCCATGCAAACATAAACAAACGTGTAATGTTGCTGTTACTGTTTAGCCCAGTATCAATTAGCTTAGCTCTAACGTTATTGCTTAACTAACCTAAATGTTGGAGATTCCACCTCTGAAAAGGGATGCAGACTTTTGACTATGTGTGCAGTGACCTTTCTGTGGCACTCTTCCGTCTGTGGCACCGACATCTTCCCCATTGCCGCTACGGTGAACGGAGTACGCTGAGCACATCGCGGAGCCTGGCTAGCAGGTTGTAAATTGCCTATGAAAAAATACGCGGGCTAATTTGTTAGCTGCCTCAACGTTGGCGCAAAACACATTATTTATTGCATATATATTGTTTTACTTACCGGATTCGGACTGCGGTGCAGTCACCGAGGTGCCAGGCTGGGCGTGGAAGACGGGACACGCATTTATTTGTACTCCATGAACTCGGAGGTGCTTCATCATGTTGGACGTGCACCCTCCTAAGCACGAAACAGTCCTGTCGCACGTGTTACATTTCGCCAATATTTCATTTTTTTTAGTAAAATAAAGTAGATTTTGGTACTGGTATCAGGACAAAAGTAATATAAATATTCAATTGTTATTGGTGTGAATCTTTGGGCACCTCGCCATTCGATTCCGATTCTTGGGGTGAGGATTTGATTCGTAATCGATACTCGATTCAACACGATTCTCGATTCAAACTGTATTATTTGGTATAATAATGACAACACTTTAACAAAACGGCTTACAAAACCTCCTTTTGGTTGTTGACGTATGACACATACGTGCACCAAGTAAGCATAGAGATGACCTAAAAAAAAAAATTGTTTTAATTGATTTGTCAAAAAAATATATCGATTTTTGAAAATTACTAAAAAAAAATCGGGATTCGAATGTGATAAAAACATTTTTTATCACCCCTGATTATTATATACCGTATGATAGTTTGTAAAAATAACAATAAATACTTAAATATCTGCTTGTGACCTTGACTTACCATTTCAAAGCAAGTTATCCATCAATTTGTACGTACAAAAATCAAATAACCAAATGCATTGGTGATAATTAGAGATGGCTTTTTTGCCGATATCCGATATTCCGATATTGTCCAACTCTTAATTACCGATTCCGATATCAACCGATACCGATACATACAGTCGTGGAATTAACACATTATTATGCCTAATTTTGTTGTGATGCCCCGCTGGATGCATTAAACAATGTAACAAGGTTTTCCAAAATAAATCAACTCAAGTTATGGAAAAAAAAAATGCCAACATGGAACTGCCATATTTATTATTAAAGTCACAAAGTGCTTTTTTTTTTTTTAACATGCCTCAAAACAGCAGCTTGGAATTTGGGAGGTTGAGTTGGGGGTTGGGGGGGGGGTGTGGTTTAGGGTAGAGGGTAGCGGGCTGTGGGGGGTGTACACTACCGTTCAAAAGTTTGGGGTCACCCAAACAATTTTGTGGAATAGCCTTCATTTCTAAGAACAAGAATAGACTGTCGAGTTTCAGATGAAAGTTCTCTTTTTCTGGCCATTTTGAGCGTTTAATTGACCCCACAAATGTGATGCTCCAGAAACTCAATCTGCTCAAAGGAAGGTCAGTTTTGTAGCTTCTGTAACGAGCTAAACTGTTTTCAGATGTGTGAACATGATTGCACAAGGGTTTTCTAATCATCAATTAGCCTTCTGAGCCAATGAGCAAACACATTGTACCATTAGAACACTGGAGTGATAGTTTCTGGAAATGGGCCTCTATACACCTATGTAGATATTGCACCAAAAACCAGACATTTGCAGCTAGAATAGTCATTTACCACATTAGCAATGTATAGAGTGTATTTCTTTAAAGTTAAGACTAGTTTAAAGTTATCTTCATTGAAAAGTACAGTGCTTTTCCTTCAAAAATAAGGACATTTCAATGTGACCCCAAACTTTTGAACGGTTGTGTATATTGTAGCTTCCCGGAAGAGTTAGTGCTGCAAGGGGTTCTGGGTATTTGTTCTGTTGTGTTTATGTTGTGTTACGGTGCGGACGTTCTCCCGAAATGTGTTTGTCATTCTTGTTTGGTGTGGGTTCACAGTGTGGCGCATATTTATAACAGTGTTAAAGTTGTTTATACGGCCACCCTCAGTGTGACCTGTATGGCTGTTGACCAAGTATGCATTGCACTCACTTCTGCGTGTGAAAAGCCGTAGATATTATGTGATTGGGCCGGCACGCAAAGGCAGTGCCTTTAAGGTTTATTGGCGCTCTGTACTTCTCCCTACGTCCGTGTACACAGCGGCGCTTTAAAAAGTCATAAATTTTACTTTTTGAAACCGATACCGATAATTTTGAAACCGATAATTACATTTTAAAGCATTTATCGGCCGATAATATCGGCAGTCCGATATTATCGGACATCCCTAGTAATAAAATAATGATTATACTTTTATATTCTTACATTCACTGTTACACGCGGCCCTCTGAGGGCGGCCGTGACTGCGATGTGGCCCTCGATGAGAATTTCCATTCAGACCCCTGTGGTATTTGCTTGTGAAGATCACGCACCCGGCGACTATAAGAGACTCTGCAGTTAACCTAAAAGAGGCATCAAGAGGCATTCATTTCTTGTTATACAGCTATGACTTAGACCCACCCCCAAAAGCCTTTTTTTTCTATTCTATTGACTCTACAGATAAGGAATGCTGCAGGAGTGCTGTAAAAAAAAAAAAAAAAAAATCAATAACCCTGGGGCCCCTGGGCTATTTTACTATTTTACTATAAAGAGCGGATGCAGGAAATGTGCCTGGGCCAGCACGGTCAGGGTTGAGTTGCGGGGAAAAAGGCAGCTCTCTCTCTTTCCTTGTGATGTCCTCCTGCTTTTCCTCTAGCACCAGCAGATTGTCTTCATCTCGGCCTTTAATCATTTTCTCTCCCAATAGGACATAACCCCCCCGCCCCCCCCCCCCGCCTGCCCTTTCTCCTTTCTTTCACATCGCCATCATTTCCGAGGATAAGGAAGGGTCGTACGGTTGTTACAGAGATCCCGCTAAATGACTTCATAATCAATCATGTATCGTTCTTTTTACACAAAACCCAGTAATTGCAGGATATTACCGCAACTGGACGTTTTTTTTTTACCCCCGCGTTTTTACTCTACCGTGACATACCACCAGGAGTGGTACTCCAAGGAAAGGGTGCCAAAGGATGGTATTTTTGTTGCCCTAAGAAAAAAATTACAAAAATGCAATATGCATTGTTGTTTGTACAACAAAAAAAGAACAACTAATTAAACAAATTATAGTTTGTAATAATAATAAATAAAAAATTAACAAGTGATATGTGAAAATACAACTAATCCCCCTAAGAAAGGGTGCCAAAAATGGTCTTTTTGGTGTCCTAATAAACTCATATTCACAGAAGTAATAATAAAAAAAAAAGGTAGTAAGAATAATAAATAATTAAACAAGTTATATGTAAAACTACAAATAATGGGTGCCAAAGAGTGGTATTTTTGGTGCCTTCAAATGAAAGCACTATAACAAAATATGCACTGTTACTTGTACAAAAAAGTAAAAAAAAGATAGATAAAAAGGCAAAAATAATAGTAATAGTAATGAATAAGAATTAAACAAGCAATATATAAAAATATGAATAACTACCTTTGGAAAATATGCCAAAGAGTGATATTTTGGTGCCGTAAAAATTATACCAACAAAAACAAAAGATGCCCTGTTGCCTATTCAACAAAATAAACAAAAAATACTAATGATAATAAGTAAGCAATACCATGACACTATTGTTCTTTTTTTTTTTTTTTTTTAATTTTCTTTAAATGGCTTTGATGATAATGTAAATGAGGGATTTCTAATCACTGCTATGTTGGAATTCCTATTAATATTGATACTGTTGTCGATATGATTCATTTTTGTTTGACTACTTTTGGATTGTTTTGTGTCATGTTTGTGTGTCCTCTCAATTGCTCTGTTGATTGCTATTCTGAATGTTGCTGGGCCGGGTTTGGTTTTGGAATTGGAATTGTATTAAGATGGTGTTATTGTGTATTATTTTGTTGGATATATAAAAAAAAAATATATATAAAAAAGCAATACCTAAAAATACAAATAAATCTCCAAGGAAAGGGTTTCAAAGAAGGTACCTTTTAGAAAAAATTGCCTAATCAACAAAAGTTTAAAAAATGAAGTTAGAAATAATTCAAATGAAGTTTGAAATAAATAACAATTTGGAGAGGGTGCCAAAGAATGGTATTTTTGGCGTCTTAAAAAAAAAGGACTAAAACGAGAGATGCACTGGTGCCTGTACAACAAAAGTAAAAAATAAAAAAATAAAAATAATAATAATAGTTAGTAATGAAGCAAGTAATACGTAAAAATACAATACATTCCTCTAGGAAAGGGTACCAACAAATGGTATTTTTGGTGTCTTAAAAATGTTTACTAAAACAAAAGATGCACTACTGCCCATTCAACTTAAGTAAAAAAAAATAAAAAAAATACTAATGATAATAAATAAGCAATACCTAAAAATACTAATAATTTTCCAAGGAAAGGGTGTCAAAGAATGCTATTTTTGGTGCCTTTAAAAAAAAAGTACTAATATAAAAGATGCACTGTTGCCTATTCAACAAAAGTAAATTAAATTAAGTTAGAAATGATTATAAATAACAACTAGACAAGTAATACGTAAAAATACAAATACCATCCTTTGGCACCCTTTCCTCTGGGAAAGAATGGTATTTTTGGTGCCTTCAAAAAAAAAAGTACTAAAACGAGAGATGCACTGTTACCTGTACAACAAAAGAAAAAAAAATCAACAAAAATAATAGTTAGTAATGATAAAAAATTGGAATTAAGCAAGTAATACGTGAATATATAATAAATTCCTGTAGGAAAGGGTACCAACCAATGGTATGTTTGGTGTCTTAAAAAGATTTACTGAAACAAAAGATACACTGTTGCCCATTCAACTTACGTAAAAAAAAAAAAAAAAAGATAAAAAATAAGCAATACCTAAAAATATAAATAATTTTCCAAGGTAAGGGTGTCAAAGAATGCTATTTTTGGTGCCTTCAAAAAAAAAGTACTAATATAAAAGATGCACTGTTACCTATTCAACAAAAGTAAATTAAATTAAGTTAGAAACAATTAGAGGAAAGGGTGCCAAAGAATGGTATTTTTGGTGCCTTCAAAAAAAAAAGTACTAAAACGAGAGATGCACTGTTACCTTTATAACAAAAGTAAAAAATAAAAAAAAATCCACAAAAATAATAGTTAGTAATGATAAAAAATAAGAATTAAGCAAGTAATACGTAAAAATACAATAAATTCCTCTAGGAAAGGGTACCAACGAATGGTATTTTTGGTGTCTTAAAAATGTTTACTAAAACAAAAGATGCACTATTGCCCATTCAACTTAAGTAAAAAAAAAATAAAAATACTAATGATAATAAATAAGCAATACCTAAAAATACTAATAATTTTCCAAGGAAAGGGTGTCAAAGAATGCTATTTTTGGTGCCTTAAAAAAAAAAAGTACTAATATAAAAGATGCACTGTTGCCTATTCAACAAAAGTAAGTTAAATTAAGTTAGAAACAATTAGAGGAAAGGGTGCCAAAGAATGGTATTTTTGGTGCCTTCAAAAAAAAAGTACTAAAACGAGAGATGCACTGTTACCTTTATAACAAAAGTAAAATAAAATAAAAATCCACAAAAATAATAGTTAGTAATGATAAAAAATAAGAATTAAGCAAGTAATACGTAAAAATACAATAAATTCCTCTAGGAAAGGGTACCAACGAATGTTATTTAGGTGTCTTAAAAAAATATACTAAAACAAAAGATGCACTGTTACCCATTCAACAAAAGTAAAAAAAACTAAAGTTAGTAATAAATACAATTTTAACTAGTAATACATTAAAAATAATTTTCCAAGGAAAGGGTGTCAGAGAACATATAAAAAAGTTTAATAAAAAAAAAAGCGGACAAAAGCAAACTAATACAGAAATAGTAATAAATAAATTAATTTATTATGTAAATATTAGTATTATTTGCTAATTAATCTATTGAGAATTAGTATGATTTAGTATTTCAATTAATACATACAAGAGATGAGTGGTCATCACAGTTAATAAATAAAATGAAATAATATTATAAAAGATCATAAACAGGAGTAATAAAATACCTAATAATGCAATAAATCACTATATAAATAAGCATTGAAATGTTAGTTTGTTTAAAAACGCTTAAATGTATCACAGTATGAAGTAAACCCACTTATTGACTAACGGGGAAGGCAAGGAGGAGAGAAAACAAAATTGTCTTTGATGTGCCGTCAACACGTCTTGTTTTCGTGGGTAAAAAACGCTTTTATCATCACAGCCGACTAATTTGTGACGTTCGCACTGCGACTTGTCTTTTGGCGGACTTTTTAGCAAAGAGATAAGTGGAGGAGCCAAGTTGCTCGGGGAGGTGAGCGGCGGGTCGCCATTCTTTTTAAGAAGAAAGTTCTAAAAGATGTTTTCCAAAGTGTTTTAGTGGTCAAGAGAGTAAGGATAAGTAAGAAGTCAAGCAGAGTTCACGTCTCTCCTCCTCATCTTCAAAAATGCCTCTTTCATCCTCCTCCCGCTTTATTTCCAGCCTGTCGTGTTTGGCAGGTGGAATGCAATAGGTGGGCTCGGCCAGCCAGGTGAGGGGCGGCATTGTCAGGGAGCGAGTCGCCGCTTTCTCCGCTGGGGATGACTGCTCGCCATTCAGCCAGCAAAGCCCTAATGCAGAACGCTGCAGCCACAGCAGGGATTTTTGACTCCATGAGGACCCAATTAAACCTAGGAGGGCCTCTCTGAAGGATAATAACAATGATAAATGCACCTCTGCGGCTGGCGCTCTAAAGAGGCTGGCACAAATGTTGTTGTTTTTTCCTTTTTTTTTTTTAACGTCATTCGCTCCGAGCTACCATTTTTATTTTTGCACTATCAGGAGGTTGCGAAATAATTCTGATGAGTTAGCTCATATCGGAGATGTCTCGGGATGCCATATGTGGCACAGAACGCCAACAACTGTAACCGGAGCCATCGAGGCACAATGCATCATGGGTACTGTCAGACCTCATAAAACAAGCAGTGTATCATTTGCATTATTTATAAAATATGTCTTTTTTTCGAAGCACATTGTTTATTTTGATAGTTTTACTTAATACATCCGACTGTTATTAGCAGTGGTAATAATACATCATTTTAAGATTGCGTATGGTAGGAGTAGTTTTTGACTTTTATAGGTTGTTTTACATAATACATTTATTCAATTTCAAGTATGACATACTTTATTGTTTTTATTACTCTTAATAGTATTAAAACATTTGATGAAAAAATATATTCTATTTATTACATGCCACCACTGATTCATAACAAAGAGAAATAAAACAACTACTAATAATTACAGTAACAGTAGAAAAATGCAGTAAAATGTTGAAATAAAATAATAAAAAACATGTATGTATACATATGTGTATATATATATGCCAAAATGAGGCATAAATAGAACACATTACTACTAATATTATCATCCATTATGCATACTATATATAATAGTTTGCAGTAAATATTAAATATTATATAATAAATCATGCAATAAAAATACCTGATCTATATTTTCCATCATGAATACATGTTAAACCATTAATTAACGATAGTATAATACATTTTCAGATACATATCAAAGTGGAAAATAATGATTTTAATCAAAACCACGTCAAAATAAAAGATACTTCTACTATAATTTAAAAAAAAAAAATACAAAAAAATCCTATCCTGACTACATAGAAAAAGAACATGTATTACTCTTATTATTATTAAAATATTTTATTTAAAAATATATTCTGATTCATAATAACAAAGAGAAATACAACTACTACTAATATTAACAGTAACAATAGGAAATTGCAGTAAAATATCACATGAAAGAATCCATACAACAAAGTAGTCACTTAAAAAAATATGACTACTAATAATTACATTAACAGTAGAAAAATGCAGTAAAATGTTTAAATAAAATCATAAAAAAATTATGTTTTTATATATATATATATATATATATATATATATATATATATATATATATATATGAGACAAATTGAGGCATAAATAGAACAAATTACTACTAATATTATCCATTAGCCATACAATATATAATAATTTGCTGTAAATATAAAAAATCATATAATAAATCATGCAATAAAAATACATGATATATATTTTCCATCATGAATACATGTTAAAACATTAATTAATGATAGTATAAGATATTTACAGATTCATATTGAAGTGGAAAATAATAATTTTAATAAAAACCACGTCATAATAAAAAATACTTCTCTAATTTAAAACAAAATCCTATCATGACTACATAGAAAAAAATGTTGTATTACTTTTATTATTATTAAAATATTTTATTACAAAATATATTATGTTTATTACATGAAGGAATCCATGCCATCACTGATTCATATTAACAAAGAGAAATACAACTACTACTAATATTAACAGTAACAATAGGAAATTGCAGTAAAATATCACATGAAGGAATCCATACAACAAATTAGTGACTTAAAAAAATACGACTACTAATAATTACAGTAACAGTAGAAAAATGCAGTAAAATGTTTAAATAAAATCATTAAAAAATTATCTTTTTATATATATTTTATATATATATATATATATATATATATATATATATATATATATATATATATATATATATATATATATATATATATATATATGCCAAATTGAGGCATAAATAGAACAAATTACTACTAATATTATCCATTAGCCATACTATATATAATAATTTGCTGTAAATATAAAAACAATCATATAATAAATCATGCAATAAAAATACATGATATATATTTTCCATCATGAATACATGTTAAAACATTAATTAATGATAGTATAAGACATTTACAGATTCATATTGAAGTGGAAAATAATAATTTTAATAAAAACCACGTCATAATAAAAAAATACTTCTCTAATTTAAAAAAAAATCCTATCATGACTACATAGAAACATTTTTTGTATTACTTTTATTATTATTAAAATATTTTATTACAAAATATATTCTGTTTATTAGATGAAGGAATCCATGCCACCACTGATTCATATTAACAAAGAGAAATACAACTACTACTAATATTAACAGTAACAATAGGAAATTGCAGTAACATATCACATGAAAGAATCCATACAACAAATTAGTGACTTAAAAAAATACGACTACTAATAATTACAGTAACAGTAGAAAAATGCAGTAAAATGTTGGAATAAAATCATAAACACTTTGTTTATATACATATATATATGTATGTATGCATGTATATATGGCAAATTGTGGCATAAGTACAACAAATTACTACTAATATTATCATCCATTAGCCATACTATATATAATAATATGCAGTAAATATTAAAAATCATATGATAAATCATATCATTTATCATACAATAAAAATACATGATATATATTTTCCATCATGAATACATGTTAAAACATTAATTAATGATAGTATAATAACAGTAGAAAAATGCAGTAAAATGTTTAAATAAAATCATAAAACACATTGTTTATATACACATATATAGATATATATTTATGTGTATATATGTATGTATGTATGTATGTATGTATATATATATATATATATAAATATATATATATATATAAATATATATATATATATATATATATAAATATATATATATGTATATATATATATGTATATGTATATATATATATATGTATGTATGTATGTATGTATGCCAAATTGTGGCATGAATACAACAAATTACTACTAATATTATCCATACTAAATATAATCATTTGCAGTCCATATTAAAAATTATATAATAAATCATACAATAAAAATACATGATATATATTTTCCATTATGAACACATGTTAAAACATAAATAAAAGACATTTTCAGATACATATTAAAGTGGAAAATAATGATTTTAATCAAAACCACGTCGTAATAAAATATACTTCTGTAATTAAAAAAAAAATCATATCATGACTACATATAAAAACAACGATAAGTTACCTATTTGTATGATATTTTATTACATTTTTAATTGGATATTGCATATTAAAAAAAACAAAAACAGCTTATAATGCTAATAAATTTAACATGGTTTAGAAATACCGGAAGTACTTTAACGCGTCATAGTCTTGAGTAATGGAGAGTGTTTCCCTTTATTTACTTTCATTGAGCAAAGTGTCATTTCCACCGTCGGGGAGTAAATTACCACCAATAAAATCAAATGAAAAATCTGTCTCATTTGCTAACAAGCGCGTGTTTTATTTCACATGTATGCACTTCACGCCAGCAGCTGATCAATTACTGCTTGTGCTTTCACACTGCCACTCATTCTCTGTGTGCGCTGCTGAGCCGTGTTATTGTGCTTAAACAAATCAATTCTGTTGCAGTTGAGCTTTTTTATTATTTATTTTTTTCAAATGTATTTATTTCCCTAACCCCCCCCCCCCCCCCCCCCAACCTCCCTACCTTCACTCCATCCCTGTGTTATTATAAACTGTTTGCCACGCAGAGCGCATTGATTTCTCACAGCCCATGAAAAGCTGTTGACGAATAGCGCTGAGGTACCTGGGGAACGTCTGGCTCTTTAGAGAAAGGAGGCGCCCCCGTTCTAGTCTTCTCTTCTCTACTTTGTCCTCTCACACGTTGGGAAAACATCTCACCATCATCCTGAAAAAATGTCAAACACAAGGGATTGTACGGTTTTTTTGGGCTGATATTTCTTATTAAAGGCCTACTGAAATGAAATGTTTTTATTTAAACGGGAATAGCAGATCCATTCTATGTGTCATACTTGATCATTTCGCGATATTGCCATATTTTTGCTGAAAGGATTTAGTAGAGAAAATCGACGATAAAGTTTGCAACTTTTGCTCGCTGATAAAAAAAAAGCCTTGCCTGTAGCGGAAGTAGCGTGACGTCACAGGAGCTAGTATTCCTCACAATTCCCCGTTGTTTACAATGGAGCGAGAGAGATTCGGACCGAGAAAGTGACGATTACCCCATTAATTTGAGCGAGGATGAAAGATTCGTAGATGAGGAACGTTACAGTGAAGGACTTGAGAGGCAGTGCAGGACGCATCTTTTTTCGCTCTGACCGTAACTTAGGTACAAGCTGGCTCATTGGATTCCACACTCTCTCCTTTTTCTATTGTGGGTCACAGATTTGTATTTTAAACCACCTCAGATACTATATCCTCTTGAAAATGAGAGTCGAGAACGCGAAATGGACATTCACAGTGACTGAACATGTAAATACACGATTAATAATATTCAGCTTTTCGAAGCTAAAAAAAATAGAAGCTAACCTAGCTACGTAGCCAACGTGATAGCATAGCAGTCTGAAATGCAGAGAGAAACTAAATTAAAAAAAACCCTGACTGGATGGATAGACAGAAGATCAAAAATACTATTAAACCATGAACATGTAAATACACGATTAATAATATTCAGCTTTTCGAAGCTAAAAAAAATAGAAGCTAACCTAGCTACGTAGCCAACGTGATAGCATAGCAGTCTCAAATGCAGATAGAAACTAAATTTTAAAAAACCCTGACTGGATGGATAGACAGAAGATCAAAAATACTATTAAACCATGAACATGTAAATGCACGATTAATAATATTCAGCTTTTCGAAGCTAAAAAAATAGAAGCTAACCTAGCTACGTAGCCAACGTGATAGCATAGCAGTCTCAAATGCAGATAGAAACTAAATTTTAAAAAAAAACTGACTGGATGGATAGACAGAAGATCAAAAATACTATTAAACCATGAACATGTAAATACACGATTAATAATATTCAGCTTTTCGAAGCTAAAAAAAATAGAAGCTAACCTAGCTACGTAGCCAACGTGATAGCATAGCAGTCTCAAATGCAGATAGAAACTAAATTTAAAAAAACCCTGACTGGATGGATAGACAGAAGATCAAAAATACTATTAAACCATGAACATGTAAATACACGATTAATAATATTCACCTTTTACGCTAACTTATTTTTGCATATTTCTACGTTGTACCCCTCAGAGTCATATAACTTGGTACTTAACACATGCTTTTTGTTAGCATGCTGGCCTTTTTAGCATATTTAACATGCGTACGCCTCAGCGTAATAAAACTTTGTATTTGTTGCATTCTAACTGTCGGCATGCTAACGATAACATTTCACTTTGACTCACCGTGGCTTGCGCACGTATGGCATTCACATTTCAGCGAAATTGCATATTGTAGTAGTATTAACACGTAGGTCATAGCCCTAAAACTATAAATAACGGTCAATGCTCCTATTACTGGCACTCTTTGTCTCAATTTCTACCAAAAATGCTTTTTCTAGCTATCATAAAAAATTGCCGTTTTTTTTTAATACCAAAATAATTGCCCTATTTATATAATTTTAAAAAAAATTTTGTTGTTAAATATTTTGCAAACTTAATGTAAAAAAACCGCTTAAAAGTAGCAATTGGCGTAGTAGCTAACGACGCCACTGCTCTGCTGACTGAATGAGCACGGAGATCGATAAGTCCGCCCACGATGGATGTGCTACCTGACACAAAATGGCTGCGCGACAGGGACACAACGGGTGTGTGAAACGTTCCTACGCTGAGACAAGGTTCATATTCTACTTTGGTCTGCGGATCATTAATCGCAAAGTTCGTATAACGAGGGGTTTGGAAATCAAGGTTTCACTGTATTGAGTACTTTTTAAATTGTCGACACATTTTGTTTGTTAGCTGGTATTCGAAAACAACAACGAAATCCACGTAACTTATTATTTTTATTTTTCAAATACCATCTAACCAACACAATTTCGGTATGTTACAAAGGGATATCGTCTTTTTACGTTTCATGCTACAGTGGCGTAGATCGTACAGTCTTGGTTGAACCAGGAAATAACTTCACGGACAGAAAAACTGTATTTAAAAAAAAAAAAACTTCTACTATTGTTTTTTTCATAGGTGCAGAAAACGTCGGAGTGCTGGGGTGTTTCTCTTCCTGCAGTGTGGATGGGTGGGGGGGTCATCCGAGGAGAAGAACCGAGGATTAACTTCGAAACACAGGTGAGTCCTCTCTTTGGCAATTATACCGAGGTATCTAGACGCTGTCTGGGTGGAGCTTACCGTTGGCTAACAATGAACTAAACGTTCTTTTTTTGACATGATGGCTTGAGAAACAATATGATTAACTTTGTATATGTCGTTGTCAAGACCAAGGTACTTAGTTGGTTTTTGTGAGCAAGATAATAACATAAGCTATGCTATCATGCTAGCTCCTCTGCTATCTAAGACCTGGTCATTATTGTTTTGCCCAAATGACCCCCTGTTGTTACAATTGTTAATTAGGCTATTATTGTATTAATTGACAGTAAAAAGATTTGTGTTGAAGTTTTCGATTGATTGCGAGCGTGGTCTTGGTTTGCCGAAGTGCCAGCTCGTCGGCTATCTAGGATCTGTTTATGAACGTTTTCGCTTAAAGTAGTTCAAATAAACACTCTAGAAAAGCTTTTCTCTTATCAACTAACAGGACAAATGTATTTTTTTGCGGAGGTTTGTGAATGTGTTCGAACTAACAGGGTGCTGGATTGCTAACATGCTAGCTCATCGGTTATCTAAGAGCAGTTCAGGAATATATTCACTGAATTTAGCCTAAATAACTAACAATAAATACCGTATTTTCCGGACCATAGGGCGCACCGGATTATAAGGCGCACTGCCGATGAATGGTCTATTTTCGATCGTGTTTCAAAAGAAGGCGCACCCGATTATAGGGCGCATTAAAGGAGTAAAATTAATATTATTTTTTTCTAAATGTAAAACACTTCCTTGTGGTCTACATCAGTCGCTCTGACCGTAACTTAGGTACAAGCTGGCTCATTGGATTCCACACTCTCTCCTTTTTCTATTGTGGATCACGGATTTGTATTTTAAACCACCTCGGATACTATATTCTCTTGAAAATGAGAGTCGAGAACGCGAAATGGACATTCAGTGCCTTTTATCTCCACGACAATACATCGGCGAAATGCTTTAGCTACGAGCTAACGTGATAGCATCGTGCTTTAACTGCATATAGAAACAAAAAAAATAAACCCCTGACTGGAAGGATAGATAGAAAATCAACAATACTATTAAACCGTGGACATGTAAATACACGGTTAATGCTTTCCAGGCTGGCGAAGGTTAACAATGCTGTGCTAACGACGCCATTGAAGCTAACTTAGCAACCGGACCGCACAGAGCTATGCTAAAAACATTAGCTCTCCACCTACGCCAGCCAGCCCTCATCTGCTCATCAACACCCGTGCTCACCTGCGTTCCAGCGATCGGCGGAAGGACGAAGGACTTCACCCGATGCGTTTGGCGGCCCGGAGACGTAGGAAGTCAAGGTGAGGTCGGCGGCTAGCGCGTCTGCTCTCCAACAAAGTCCTCCTGGTTGTGTTGCTGTAGTCCGCTGCTAATACACCGATCCCACCTACAACTATCTTCTTTGCAGCCTTCATTGTTCATTAAACAAATTGCAAAAGATGTCCAGAATACTGTGGAATTATGAAATGAAAACAGAGCTTTTTGTATAGGATTCTACGAGGTACCATAACTTCCGTTAAACTGACTTCGTCACGCGCATACGTCATCATACCGCGACGTTTCAGCCGGATATTTCCCGGGAAATTTTAAATGTCACTTTATAAGTTAACCCGGCCGTATTGGCATGTGTTGCAATGTTAAGATTTCATCATTGATATATAAACTATCAGACTGCGTGGTCGGTAGTAGTGGCTTTCAGTAGGCCTTTAAGGTGCTAAGTCATTGTTGATTTAGATGGACAGTAAATCTGTTTTTGTTTGTGTAAATTCTGGTCCTTATACGGTGAAAAAGACTGATTTATTATAATTATTTTCATCATGATGGTGGCACTTGTTTTTTTCCCCCGAACTGGTTTGAAGCTCTCCATGCTGTTTGTCAGCGTGTATGACCTGATGAATAATTGCTTTCCTCTGTGAAATGTGAGGGACAGCCATTCTGTTAAAGGAAAAGGGGGTTGCGGGTGTAGGGGAAGGTGGGCGGCGTGTTACGAAAAAAAAAAAATCCCCTTCCTGTCAGTGATCTCTCTTGTGAGATCTGGAACTGATAAGTGTGAAAGGCCTCTGCTAACTGAACAGGAAGGATAGCCTTGGAGCCCCCCCAGCCCTCCCAGCCCTACTGCCTCTGCACACATGTCCACCTCCACTGCACAAACAAAGGCAGCATGCAGGGAGGGTGGGGCGGGGGGTGGGGGGGAGTTCTGCCACTATAACTTCAACTTGCAAAACATCCATGGCTTGTAATCATTTCCAATGATGTTTCGGAGCATGGAGACAGAAAGGCGTTTTTGTCAAAGCAGCTCAAGGTTGAGTGAACGTATTTTGGAAAAAAAAGGTGGTTTCAAATGTGATTGGAGGGTTTCATTCAGATATCGGAGTTTGTGCCAGTACAAAGAAACTATTTTGTTGGTAACTGTGCAAAAAAACTTTGAAGAAATGTATTAGTCCAGAGCGCCGCTGTTTTGTACTCGTCGCCAAGAACTCTCTGCAGATAGGTCGACGAGGCGCTGACGTGGAAAAGGCTGACAATTCGAATAATTGGAGAAATAATGGTAGCTTTGCCTTTCCATTTTAAACTACCCCCCATTCACGAGTAGCCAAAACATAAATAAAGATCGCACAATTAAACGGTTTTGATTGATTGATTGAAACTTTTATTAGTCGATTGCACAGTGCAGTATATATTCCGTACAATTGACCACTAAATGGTAACACCCGAATACGTTTTTCAACGTGTTTAAGTCGGGGTCCACTTAAATTGATTCATGATACAGATATATACTATCATCATAATACAGTCATCACAGAAGATAAACATCAGAGTATATTAGGGATGTCCGATAATATCGGCCTGCCAATATTATCGGCCGATAAATGCGTTAAAATGTAATATCGGAAATTATCGGTATCGGTTTTTTTATTATCGGTATCGTTTTTTTTGTTGTTTTTTTTTGTTTTTTTTAATTAAATCAACATAAAAAACACAAGATACACTTACAATTAATGCACCAACCCAAAAAACCTCCCTCCCCCATTTACACTCATTCACACAAAAGGGTTGTTTCTTTCTGTTATTAATATTCTGCTTCCTACATTATATATCAATATATATCAATACAGTCTGCAAGGGATACAGTCCGTAAGCACACATGATTGTGCGTGCTGCTGGTCCACTAATAGTACTAACCTTTAACAATTAATGTTACTCATTTTCATTAATTACTAGTTTCTATGTAACTGTTTTTATATTGTTTTACTTTCTTTTTTATTCAAGAAAATGTTTTTAATTTATTTATCTTATTTTATTTTATTATTTTTTTTGAAAAGTACCTTATCTTCACCATACCTGGTTGTCCAAATTAGACATAATAATGTGTTAATTCCACGACTGTATATATCGGTTGATATCGGTATCGGTTGATATCGGTATCGGTAATTAAAGAGTTGGACAATATCGGAATATCGGATATCGGCAAAAAGCCATTATCGGACATCCCTAGAGTATATACATTGAATTATTAACATTATTTACAATCCGGGGTGTGGACGGGGTGTGGACGGGGGGGGGGCTAGGTTTGGGTGATATCAACACTTCAGTCATCAACAATTGCATCATGAAACAGTGTAGGACTGACTTGGTAGGATATGTACAGCAAGTAGTGGACATAGAGATAGAGATCAGAGAGCATAAGAATAAGAATAAGTATCTACTTTTGATTATTTACATTTGATTATTTACAATCCGGGGAGGTGGGATGTGGAAGGAAGTTTGTTATTTTCGGGTTGATGTTGCCTGGAGGTGTTCTTTTAGTGCGGTTTTGAAGGAGGATAGAGATGCCCTTTCTTTTACAAATGTTGGGAGTGCGTTCCGTATTGATGTGGCATAGAAGGAGAATGAGTCAAGACCTTTGTTAGATCGGAATCTGGGTTTAACGTGGTTAGTGGAGCTCCCCCGCGGTAATAATGATAACCGCGGTAAAACTCCAAACGTATTACCGTTTTGAATAAAAATTGTCGGAAAAAAACGTGATTGATAACTTCACTTAAACTAAAGGACTGACTGGCATCGGATTGCCATCTTAAATGCTAACATGAAAACAAGAGATATTAATGTCTTTCCCCATGAAGAAAAAACATACCGTATTTTCCAGACCATAGGGCGCACCGGATTATTAAGGCGCACTGCCGATGAGCGGGTCGAGTCAGGTCTATTTTCATACAAAAGGCACACCGGATTATAATATCATATTATTATTTATTTTTTCTAAATTGAAAACACTTCCTTGTGGTCCATATCAGGGTTCTCCAACCTTTTTTCTACCAGGAACCAATTTAATGTATGCATTATTTTCACGGACCGGCTTTCTGCTTGAGGCAGATAAAAACAGCAAAAAAAATGAGCATGAAAAATTAGCCTTTGGCTACAGTTTGGCGCATTAACATTTTATATGTCCATTAATGTGCATTGTCCAATGTACTATAACAAATAAGTTATATTATTATTGGTGTGTTTAGTGGGACAGGCGGAAGTTAAGTGGGAGAAAATGTGGTAGTTTATAAATTAATTAATGTTTCTGTGCAAATGCGTCACGGACCGGTACCAGTCCCAGGACCGGTGGTTGGGGACCACTGGTCTACATAACATGTAATGGTGGTTCTTTGGTCAAAATGTTGCATGGATTATGTTTTACAGATCATCCGTGGCTCACTAGTGCAACAACAACGCCGGAAATGTGTCCCGTGAAAAACCGTCCGACCGGAACTCTCTAATAACTAAAGTTCCTTAGGTGAATAATGTAAACTCACTATACCGGTATGTTTTAGCGCTTTCATGGCGAGTTTACTGACAGATATAAGTAAGAACTTTACACTACTTTGTATTAGAAATGGCAACAGCGGCGGATGAATGTCCCGTAACAGGAAGATAGAGAAAAACAAGAAGCTTATCGCACATTTTCAGGACTTATGCAGATCCCAAATACAGATCAGCAGGTTCCAGAAGGTAAGAAAAGTTGCTTTTGCATAATATTGCGAAACAAAACGGCAGGTAATATGTCTTACCTTATACACACACCATTATAATACTGGTATGTTGAAGCACAGTACGATCCACCAAGCGGTGCGGCTTCATAGCTTACCAAAGCCGTACTAAAAAATGTTGATAGATTTTTAATGTTCTATATTTTCAATGGAACATATAACATTTTGGTGTTGTTTACTTGAGTCATATTGCAGTCTACACGTATCTCTTAGGTGTGACTGCCATCATATTGCAGTCTACACGTATCTCTTATGTTTGACTGCCATCTACTGGTCACCCTTATCATTTCACCATGTACCAAATAAAATAGCTTCGAGGTCGGTAAGCACAACCAAAATGATTCCGTACATTAGGCGCACCGGGTAAAAAAGGAGCACTGTCGAGTTTTCAGAAAATGAAAGGATTTTATGTGCGCCTTATAGTCCGAAAAATACGGCACAGCAATCTAAATGAAATAAACACATTGCTGTCTACGCTATTAAATTTTGCACATTGAATCTACAAGCTGTGTTCTCTTAGAACAGAGTGATCGTTCTATACTCGGAGGAATGTGAGACGGAGGCATTTTACGGTGCATTCAAGGACCACTGAACAGAGTTGAACGTCACAAAGCCCGCCAGGAATGAGAAATAATAATAATAATTGATGTTATTCTTACGCACACGTTTAATTTAAATACATCTTACAGCGTTACAGTACAAACCGATATCTAAAACAATAATAGCTTAGCCATTAAAACAGATACAGTGAAGCATAAGAAACACAAAATGTGCAAAATAGTGTGTTTTCTGACAGTGTGTTTATGTATTTTAGTTATTGAGGAATACCTTGGTCAAAACAATTTCAATGTGTGTACCTTTTTAACACATTCATAATACATTTTGGTCACAATAACCATGGCGTGACATTTTCATATTTTCATCCCTACACACAACACAATCGTTGTATACATAAAATATGCAACATTTCCCTGCATTTTTAGTAGATTAGTCTGTGTAAAAAAACAAACACATAAAGGCTTTTTTAGTAATACATCCTTCCTCTCGGATAAAAGGGAGGAACACAAAGGTATGCGATTTCTGTCATGATAGTTGTGTCGGGGGCGGTCAAACATCGTATTTCTTTGCTGTAAAAGCTTGAAACTAAACACATAAATCATACCAACACATTACATTTACCCTTTTTTTTTTTTTTACACTTTTAACTGTTTGTTTTAGGATTAGTAACATTTGTTTTCCTTTGAGTTCCTTAATAAAAAAGGTAGAAAAGCGCGATACAAGTACAACCCATTTACCATTTACCATTTGGTTCAGTGGTTCTCAAACTTTTTCAACCAAGTAACACCTCAGAAAACACTTCAAAGCACCGCCATAATGACCAACATGAAAATACAGTAGCGTAGTAGGCCTAAGTATTCATTAACAACAATCAGAAGTGTATTTACAACACCCAAAACCAGTGAAGCTGGCATGTTTTGTAAATCATAAATAAAAACTGAAAACAATGATTTTCAAATCCTTTTTAACCTATATTCAATTGAATACACTGCAAAGACAAGATACTTAATCGTCGCTACGTCTGTAAGTGCATGTTAAAACTCTACTATGCAAAGCGAAAGCCATTTATCAACAACACCCGGGCCCGAGCTCATTGAAGATAGACTGATGCAAAGTGGAAAAGTATTCTGTGGTCTGACGAGTCCACATTTCAAATTGTTTTTGGAAACTGTGGACGTCGTGTCCTCCGGACCAAAGAGGAAAAGAAACATCCGGACTGTTCCAGGCGCAAAGTTCAAAAGCCAGCATCTGTGATGGTATGGGGGTGTATTAGTGCCCAAGGCATGGGTAACTTACACCTCTGTGAAGGCACCACTAATGCTGAAAGGTACATAAAGGTTTTGGAGCAACACATGTTGCCATCCAAGCAACGTCTTTTTAATGGACGCCCCTGCTTATTGGATGATTGGCTAGATGGAGCACGCGTACCACGACAGTTGATTCATTTGGGAAGCGGTTTTATAATGGATATATTGGCTAAAACATTTGGTAGTGTAGTGGTTCACAGTGCAAACCACTGGGTATCGCTAACATTCCGTCCAAGGAGACCTACGTCCACATCTTAATCCCCGTAATAAAGACGTCGGTAATGCCACGTGGACGTAAGTCTTCTTGGCAGGAAAATTCCCAGTCGTATCTTTTCCAGCGGGGACAGGCGGTGACGTTGTACCCTCCGCGAGAGAAAAGCGCCAGATAACACGGCAGGGTGACGGATAAATTATTAGCCCATTAGTCACCAGTAAAAGAAAGAGGTGCGTGAACATGGCATCCATCAAAGCTGTTTTTTTCCCTCGTTCCACTGCCAAGAAAGCCTCCCCTGGAGTCTTGTCAGGCTCTCCCACTGATGTAGGAGCCGGTGGGTCGGGGTCAGGGGTCACGGTTGGAGCCATCGCGGCGCTGTTGTCGAGCTAGTAGAACACAGGCTTTGGTGAACTGCGACAGGACAGATTTTTGATAGAGATGTCCGCTAATATTGGACTGCCGATATTATCGGCCGATAAATGCTTTAAAAATGTGATATCGGAAATGATCGGTATCGGTTTCAAAAAGTAAAATGTATGACTTTTTAAAACGCAGCTGTGTACACGGACGTAGGGAGAAGTACAGTGCGCCAATAAACCTTAAAGGCACTGCCTTTGCGTGCCGGCCCAGTCACATAATATCTACGGCTTTTCACACACACAAGTGAATGCAAGGCATACTTGGTCAACAGCCATACAGGTCACACTGAGGGTGGCCGTATATACAACTTTAACACTGTTACAAATATGCGCCACACTGTGAACCCACAACAAACAAGAATGACAAACACATTTCGGGGGAACATCCGCACCGTAACACAACATAAACACAACAGAACAAATACCCAGAACCCCTCGCAGCACTAACTCTTCCGGGACGGTACAATACACCCCACCCCCCAACCCCGCCCACCTCAACCTCCTCATGCTCTCTCAGGGAGAGCATGTCCCAAATTCCAAGCTTCTGTTTTGAGGCATGTTAAAAAAAATAATGCACTTTGTGACTTCAATAATAAATATGGCAGTGCCATGTTGGCACTTTTTTCCATAACTTGAGTTGATTTATTTTGGAAAACCTTGTTACATTGTTTAATGCAGTGGTCCCCAACCTTTTTGTAGCTGCGGACGCTTGAAAATTTGTCCCAAGGACCGGTTTTCGGGGGGGGGGTGTATTTAAATTTTTTTATTTTTTTATTTTTTTTTTTAACATAAACAAATACAATCATGTGTGCTTACGGACTGTATCCCTGCAGGCTGTATTGATCTATATTGATATAGGATGTATATATTGTGTTTTTTATGTTGATTTCATTAAAAAAAAAAACAAAAACAAAAAAAAAAATTTTTTTTTTCAATTCTTGTGCGGCCCGGTACCAATCGGTCCGCGGCCCGGTGGTTGGGGACCACTGGTTTAATGAATGCATCCAGCGGGGCATCAAGACAAAATTAGGCATAATAATGTGTTGATTCCACGACTGTATATATCGGTATCGGTTGATCGGTAATTAAGATTTGGACAATATCGGATATCGGCAAAAAAGCTATTATCGGACATCTCTAATTTTTGATGTTTCAGTTGTGTTGGCATCAACATGGTATTTCTGTCTTGGGCACCTTTGATTCAGGCCTGACAAATTTTGCTGCGCAGGAAATCCGTGTTTGAAAACGTAAACAAGAGGAAAGCAATGACATAAATAAGCAGCAACTAGGGATGTCCGATAATGGCTTTTTGCCGATATCCGATATTCCGATATTGTCCAACTCTTTAATTACAGATACCGATATCAACCGATATATGCAGTCGTGGAATTAACACATTATTATGCCTAATTTGGACAACCAGGTATGGTGAAGATAAGGTACTTTTTAAAAAAATTAGTAAAATAAGATAAATAAATTAAAAACATTTTCTTGAATAAAAAAGAAAGTACAACAATATAAAAACAGTTACATAGAAACTAGTAATGAATGAAAATGAGTAAAATTAACTGTTAAAGGTTAGTATTATTAGTGGACCAGCAGCACACACAATCATGTGTGCTTACGGACTGTATCCCTTGCAGACTGTATTGATATATATTGATATATAATGTAGGAACCAGAATATTAATAACAGAAAGAAACAACCCTTTTGTGTGAATGAGGGGGAGGGAGGTTTTTTGGGTTGGTGCACTAATTGTAAGTGTATCTTGTGTTTTTTATGTTGATTTAATAAAAAAAAAACAAAAAAAAAAACGATACGATAATAAAAAAACCGATACCGATAATTTCCAATATTACATTTTAACGCATATATCGGCCGATAATATCGGCAGGCCGATATTATCGGACATCTCTAGTAGCAACATTTCAAAGAGCTGATATTTCAAATGCAGTTATTTCCAAAGCTGCATTACGAGGTTGACTACAGTTGAAACTAGGGCTGTGGTGATAAAACGATATTTATGAATATCGTGATAAGCACGTAATCGGTATCAATAAAAAATGCGTTCGATAAAACTTTCGATTTGTAGGTTTTTTTTTTGGTGGGAAAGAAACCGGAAGAATTGGTTGCATGAACAAAGGCACTCACGCTTTGGTAACCTAGCAAAGCAGGAAGTGATCACTGAGCAATGGAAGGAACACACCAGCAGCCAATCAGGTTACAGTGTCAACTGTCATGATCCTTTGCCCGGATCATGTTTTGTTCAGTTAGTTGGACTCCCTCAGTTCCGTTTTCAGCACACCTGAGTTTGTGTTTTGGTTACCACGGGTGCTGAGGAAGAGGGTCGTCGTTTGAGCGCAGGTGTGCGTCCCCCCGATAAATGCGTGGGAGGATATTGATCCAAGCTGATCAATGACTCGGTTTCGGAATGACTGCAATCGAACGATTCTAACTAGAGATGTCCGATAATGGCTTTTTTTCCCGATATCCGATATTGTCCAACTCTTAATTACCGATTCCGATATCAACCGATACCGATATATACAGTTGTGGAATTAACACATTATTATGCCTAATTTTGTTGTGATTAGGGCTGTGAATCTTTGGGTGTCCCACGATTCGATTCAATATCGATTCTTGGGGTCACGATTCGATTCAAAATCGATTTTTTTTTTTTTCAATTCAACACGATTCTCGATTCAAAACCGATTTTTTCTCCCGATTCAAAAGGATTCTCTATTCATTCAATACATAGATTTCATCAGGATCTACCCCAGTCTGCTGACATGCAAGCAGAGTAGTAGATTTTTGTAAAAATCTTTTATAATTGTAAAGGACAATGTTTTATCAACTGATTGCAATAATGTAAATGTGTTTTAACTATTAAATGAACCAAAAATATGACTTATTTTATCTTTGTGAAAATATTGGACACAGTGTGTTGTCAAGCTTATGAGATGTGATGCAAGTGTAAGCCACTGTGACACTATTGTTCTTTTTTTAAATGTCTAATGATAATGTCAATGAGGGATTTTTAATCACTGCTATGTTGAAATTGTAACTAATATTGATACTGTTGTTGATAATCATTTTTGTTTCACTACTTTTGGTTTGTTCTGTCGTGTTTGTGTCTCCTCTCAATTGCTCTGTTTATTGCAGTTCTGAGTGTTGCTGGGTCGGGTTTGGTTTTGGAATTGGATTGCATTGTTATGGTGTTGCTGTGTATTGTTTTGTTGGATTGATTAATTAAAAACAAAAAACAAATACAAAATAAAAATTGTTTTTAAATAATAATGATTTTGAAAAAAAAATCGATTAAAAAAAAAAAAAAAGAGAATCGATTATGAATCGCACAACGTGAGAATCGCGATTCGAATTAGAATCGATTTTTTCCCCACACCGCTAGTTGTGATGCCCCGCTGGATGCATCTTGGGAAAACGACCCCACGTAGTAAAAATGCGACCGCGGCGTGACAGTCAACTATCAAGTTTGGTTGCGCCGTGTTGATGCCTCGCTGTTGATTCTCTGCACGGAGTGAGAAGAGAAACCTAGAACGAGGGCTGCAGTGAGCGGAGAAATTGTCAGCAGAACAGAAAAAGTCTCTTTGACAGTATGGCAGTTGCTTGGATTAAAAAATTTTAAAAAAAGCGGACACTTGTCTGTAGGAATTAAACTGCAGGACTGTATGAAAAAAATAAATGACAAAATATAGGAAATGTGCTACTTTAAAATGATACTAATTTGATTTAATATTATTTAAAAATTATTATTACTGCATAACATTCATTCGTCTTCATACCTAAATAAGAATAACAGACCAAAATAATGTTACACAGCCGTAACTTCCTGGCAGTAAACCTGCAAACAGTTATTCTCATGTTTCTCTGTTTGTATTTTCACGCTTTGCACTGTTTTGTTACACTTTATTCAACATTTCTTACTCATTACTTACACTACCGTTCAAAAGTTTGGGGTCACCCAAACAATTTTGTGGAATAGCCTTCATTTCTAAGAACAAGAATAGACTGTCGAGTTTCAGATGAAAGTTCTCTTTTTCTGGCCATTTTGAGCGTTTAATTGACCCCACAAATGTGATGCTCCAGAAACTCAATCTGCTCAAAGGAAGGTCAGTATTGTAGCTTCTGTAACGAGCTAAACTGTTTTCAGATGTGTGAACATGATTGCACGAGGCTTTTCTAATCATCAATTAGCCTTCTGAGCCAATGAGCAAACACATTGTACCATTAGAACACTGGAGTGATAGTTGCTGGAAATGGGCCTCTATACACCTATGTAGATATTGCACCAAAAACCAGACATTTGCAGCTAGAATAGTCATTTACCACATTAGCAATGTATAGAGTGTATTTCTTTAAAGTTAAGACTAGTTTAAAGTTATCTTCATTGAAAAGTACAGTGCTTTTCCTTCAAAAATAAGGACATTTCAATGTGACCCCAAACTTTTGAATGGTAGTGTATGTACGCACCTTCATTTTAATTTTAATTTTAAGTGTTCAACGGGATTTTATAGTTATTTAATTTCCTTTCCTTTCTGCTTTTAGTTGAGGGGATTAAAATCAGAAGATGGTTACATTTTAAATAAAAATGTTTACATTTGGTATATTTTCACCCGGTCCTTATTTTTGATAGGTCATAAAAAATATCAATAATCCGACCGATATGAAACACTTATGTTGTGATACAGTTTTCAGCCTTACCGCCCAGCTCGAGTTGAAACCGATGTTTGAATTAAAGACTCAACGGTTATTTACCTGTGCAGACAACACTCCCAGCGTCTATAGGTGACTGCGGTTACTTAAATTGAGGCTTTAACCGGAGCATTTACAGTGTCTCTAACTCGGAGGATACAATACAACGGGGGGAAGACATTTTGTGCCTTTATAGTCCAAACTACCCGGTCTGCGTCTGGAACCAAGACGTTAAGAGAATTAAGAGCACATGAAGTGTCGCGTCGTCTTTTCGACTACATAATTATACAGTATTACACTCTGACATCTACTCGTGAATACCTTGTCAATTTCCCATAGCTGGTGATGAATTGCCTGAAATGTGCCTCGCAAGCCGGCAAAATTAATCAATGGCTTGAGGGCTTGAAGAAGAACGCTTGGCATTGAGGCGCTGTTGGCTGTTAGCAACGGTCTACCTCGATGTTCTTTTCTTTGAAATACGAGCGCATTAGCGAGCCTGCCTTCTGCCTAATGCCGCAGTAATATTGCATAGTGTTTTGTCACTCAAGGCCATTTGCTACGGTCTCATTAAGGCAATGAATGTATAAAGAAAGAACCACTGGGTTGTGATTTCCTCTATTTGCAAGTCTCCTCTTAAAACATAAATGAATCAACCAGGAGTTGGACTAGTCTGATTTACATAGTTCAATGTCAATGGAAGACAGTGTCAAGGACTGCCACGATTAATCGATTACAAAAATGTTTCAATTAATCGTTTAATGAGTTTAGTTAATAAAAATGTATCAAATGGGTGGGTGCCATGATCTTTGTGGCAGAGGTTTTGAAGATGTGCATCCATCACTCCTTGTCATTCGGAGTGCACAAAAAAATGGATTCACATCCAAATCGTGATTATTATACGTCGTAATTCAAAATCGATTTATAATTTTGAAAGTCTGTAGTCTCAGTTACATAGCTCAATGTCAATGGAAGACAGTGTCAAGGACTATATTTCCTAAAATATGCATCGGGGCTATAAAGTGTGTTTTGTCCAATGACACGATTAATCGAACGAACTAATCGATAGATTCATAAAAATGTATCAGATGTGTGGGTGTTGATGTCCATTCATTATAAATAAATAAAGTTACTGCAAGCAGAAAAATTGTTTTGCTTATTTTAACTATGTACCCTAAAATATGCATCGAGGCTATAAAGTGTGTTTAATCCAATAACATGACTAACCGAACAAATTAATCGATAGATTATTCGGGCACTAAAATAATCTATAGCTGCAGCCCTCGTCATTAAGGGGTGCACAGAAAAAAATCGATTCACATCGATTCTTATTTTCAATCCGATTCTAAATAGAGTTGTAATTTTCAAAGTCTGTAGTCTCAGTTACATAGTTCAATGTCAATGGAAGACAGTGTCTAGGACTGCAACCAATAATCGATTATGCAACCAATAATCGATTACAAACTTTTTTTGATTAATCGTTTAATGAGTGTAATTAATAAAAATGTATCAAATGTGTTGAAGACATGATCTTTGTGGCAGACTTTTTTTTTTCAATGTTGATGGCTTGTGCAGCCCTTTGAGACACTTGTGATTTAGGGCTATGTAAGTAAACATTGATTGATTGATTGATTGATTGATTGATGATGTGTAAAAAAAAAAAGGAAAGTTACTGCAAGAAGAAATTATAATTTTTTGCTTATTTCAACTACACTCCTTAAAATATGCATCGAGGCTATGACATGTGTTTTATCCAATGACACGATTAATCGAAGAAACCAATCAATAGATTATTCGAGCACTAAAATAATCGATACAAAAAAAATCGACAAAAAAAAAATCGATTCACATCTAAATCGCGATTCTTATTCATCCCTATTCTAAATCGATTCATAGTTTAAATTTTTTTTTTATTTTTTATATCAAACAAACAAAAGAAGTCTGGGTCTAACGCCATGGAGAAGTTTCTTAAGCGCAAAAATGATGACTAAACTGGTGAAACTGTATTTTCATTTGTACTTCAATTTCATTAATTTTTATCTATGTATCTATGTGTTACAAATATTCCATACTATGTGTTTTTTGTTAAAAGTATTTTTCAATCCCTTTGTCCATCCATGGTTGTTTGTTCATATTTTGCTTCTTACTAAGTAGTTTCTATGGACAATGTTTGTCAGACAGTATCATGAAAGTATTAAAAAAAAAACATACGCATCTACATAATTTTCACTGTATACATTCTCCCAACTTTGATTTCTTTTTTTTTTTTTTGTTTAATTACGAATTTATTTTAAAAAATTATATATTTTTTTAAATAGATTTCTAGGCCATCTCCATGCAACCAGAATTCGTTTTCTAACATGTAACCTGTTTGAAACAAGTTTTGTTTTGTTACAATTCTACATTACAAACAATACATTGCGATAATCTGCGATGAGGTGGCGACTTGTCCAGGGTGTACCCCGCCTACCGCCCGAATGCAGCTGAGATAGGCTCCAGCGACTAGGGATGATGTTTGATAAGAAATTATCGAGTTCGAGCCTATTATCGAATCCTCTTATCGAACCGATTCCTTATCGATTCTCTTATCGAGTCCATATAGGTTGTTGTATATGGAAAAAAACACAATATTTGGTTTAACAAAAGCTCACTTTTATTATATAAGAAAAAAATTTAATCTAATAAATAAATAAATATTGACTGTTACCCACCTAAAAAAATTTAATAAAATAAATAAACATTGACTGTTGTTACCCAAAGTATATTAAGTGGGATTTGTCAGAAAAACAAATATATACAGTAACACAAAAACAACCTGTCTCTGTGATCACTATAGGTGTATAAATAATAATATAGTGTTAAATAAAATCAGTCCCTTGGGCACAAAACTGGAAATAATACAGCTCTCCAAAAAGTGCACTTCTGCTGCTATTTGACATAACTGTTTGTTATGATGCTTTGACATTTTTGCACTTTAAAGAAAGAAAGAAAATTCTATGAAGAGAAAAGTTGTTTGCAAATGTGGTTACAATGCTAAAAAATGAAAAGTTAAAGCTAAAAAAAGAAATACACTTTATTGAGTTAACATTATTTCTTTATAGGGGGAAAGATGTTACGAGCTAGGGAATATAACAACTACACTACCCAGCATGCAACGGGAGTGACGAGCATGCGCGGTAGCCCCGAAAAGTGTTGTTGCATGTCGTCACCCGTGAAAGTAAACGTCAAGAACTCAGCCAACACGCCTCGTCTGCATTATTTATAATTAGACAGACAACACATCTACAGTGTGAAAAACTAAAGTTCAAAAAGGGAGATATGTTGTATATATATATGTATGTGCTGCAGTGTTGTATATATATGTATGTGCTGCGGTTGCTTTAAGAACGTTGCACCAGCTGCCGTAAAGGAGGTGCGTTGCTAGCCTGGTTGCTATGTTTCCGGTGGGTCGTAAAAGTGTTCTTCATGAGTTTGTACCCTGCTCAAATCTCTCAGTAAAGTTATTCATTGGATTATAGCTTTTGTTTTGAACTTTATTACACCTTGGAGCGCTTTTTCCCGTCCATTGTTTTCCTGCTTTCGCTATCTGCGCCTAATGACTGAGCTACGTGACTGATTTATTGTGATGTCCCACGGAGCATTTCTGGTCGGGACGGGATTCGTTCCGAGGGATTCGAATAAAGAACCAACTCTTTTCTTTACTATAGTGGTCTCGATAACGGGTACCGGTTCTCAAAAAGGGATTCGAGTCTGAGGACTTGGTTCTTTTCTTATCGAACAACCGGGAAAACCGGTTTCGAGTATCATCCCTACCAGCGACCCCAAAAGGGACAAGCGGTAGAAAATGGATGGATGGATAGACATTGCGATAATCGGTTTGAATTGAGAATTGTGTTGAATCGAGAATGGATTCTGTATCGAATCGTCACTCCGGAATGGAATCAAATTTTTAGGTACCCAAAGATTCACACCCCTACTAGTCATAGCTTATGAACCTACTCCAGAAACACTAATCAGGGATCTTCTCTGTGACAGAAGTGCTCTGACATTTGTAAGGAAGTACTACTAAATGCCAGTCAAAGATCCTCCGCTTTTTTTAGGAATACATTACAAAAACACTCAAGTTTTCAATTGAACTGTCCGATTTGCCCCAGATTTGTGACGACACCATCTGTCAGTTTTACGGTCAAAGGCTTGGCTGATCTGTACTTGTTTACAGAGTAGACATGGGACTATTGGGATGCAGTTTCACTTCCTGTCCCTAATTTACGGATTAGCACTTTACCGAATGTTCCGTACCGAAAACCAGATTACGAATACATGTACCTTTACGCGACCACCGCCAGTTTAATATGTTTGATGTAAAGTATTTCTACTTCAAGGTTTTTGCTACTGTCCTGTAGCATTCTGGGCTTTTCCGCATCATTCCACTCCATTTTCTGGTTCTATGAGCGCGTTCTGGACCAGGTACAGGTCTGTGACTTTCGGGCCCGGGTGCGGTGAAGACGATCCGTCCAAAAGATGCCGATTGAGCCGTCCAGACAAAAACATGTGTTTTAGGAGCTGATGGTAGCGGAGTGTAAGTGAGTGCGAGTGACAGCAGAGTCTGAGCTTCCTCGGGGGAGGAGGGAGAAAGGCCGATCACGGAGGAAGGCAGGCAGCAGGGTGGCCATGAATCATTCATGCACCTGGGGAGTCTTTGCATAAGAGGAGCAAGCTGAGCCGGTAATGAAGTAAAGAGCGGATCACCTTTTAATGGCTCTGTTTGTCCTTCTTTATGTGCTTCACTTGAGCCTGGTTGGGTTTGGTTTTTATTAAATGACATTACAGCATTAGCATTAGCTCTCCGTTGTCTTGTAGGAACCATTGTTTACACTTGGAATAATAGGATAATTAGCACCACAGGTGTCCGGCTGGTTAGAGCTCCGAGCTGGGCGACAGACGGAGACTTTGCCTTGGCCCTTCTAGAACTGATCACGATTCCTCGCCAAATGTGGACACCCAGTTGGACCACTTGAACAGTACGAGGTAATAATGCTCATGCGGAGTTGGTTGTGTATGGCTTGTAGTCAAAGATCCTCTCGATGGCAGAAGCAGGACCTGTGAGACCTAAGGTTTTTAGGGACCGAATTCAAAAGTCAAAAATCCACTAAATTACAGGAATGTTCAGCTGTTTTCAAGGATAGACCGCAAAACAGGAGCAGGCTGCTGTTTTTAGGAACCGGGGACACTTGCCGATTTTAAGGAACTACTGCAAAAATGCTAGTCACAGAACTTCTATATAACAGGGTTACCATGAATTGATTAAACAAGTTGGAAAAACTTATAGGGGTGTTACCATTTAGTGGTCAATTGTACGGAATATGTACTGTACTGTGCAATCTACTAATAAAAGTTTCAATCAATCAAAGGTGTACGTAGCTGTTTTTACACTCCGGAGTGACTTATAGTCCGAAAAATACGGTACTATTTACTGATGGGCAGCGACCCACCAGATCCGGAAGACTGTGTGTCACAGTTACCATGAATTGATTAACGCGGACCCCGACTTAAACCAGTTGAAAAACGTATCCGGGTGTTACCATTTAGTGGTCGAATGTACGGAATATGTACTGCACTGTGCAATCTACTAATAAAAGTTTCAATCAATCAATCAAAGGTGTACGTAGCTGTTTTTAAGTACTTACTGCCAAAGCGCTAGTCTGTGTGCTAAAACTCTAGTCCAAAATACTCTACAGCTGTCTTTTTTACCTATTGTTAGGACACGTGCGCCGCCCAAAAATATAGCTGTGGTCCATATGGGCCGCAGCAGAACTCGGTTGTAATACACCTTTTCACCACTTGTGGCAGTAATGACAATAGCAAACTAGCTCTGTAGAAAAGAAACAGAAGAAGTCAGAAACTAAAGTCGTATAGAAATTTATTAAGCGCAAAAATTATGACTGAAGCGGTCAAGCTGTATTTTCAGTTGCACTTTAGTTTCATTGACAGTTTAGTTAAGAAATAGATACATTTTAGTTGATGTATTTTAGCACAACATAATTGTATTTAAATGTACTTTTTCAGTTATTTATGAGTCCTTTCTTATGGAATATATTTGGCTAGTACTTATTTTTCTAATCGGTTTATGTGTTCATTAAAAATTAACCTTTGTGATTAACACATGCTTTTATATAATTTTGAAAAGGTTGTACACACTAAATAGGCTTCATATAATTATTAAATGCCATTCAAATCAAGATTAAGATGACTAATTCAGAGTTAATATTTGAGTGGGCCCTTCTGTAGTGGAAAAGTTGGGCCCCGAAGTCGGAAAGCTTAAGAACCCCTGCTCTTCAGGACATGGCCACTGTGCTAAAACCCTAGTCAAAGATCATTTATATGACATGAAAATGTGGCTGCTTTTAAAGACTTACTGCAAAAACGCTAGTCCAAAATGTTATGTATGACAGGAGAGCTCTGCGGTTTTTAAAGATCTTCTGCAAAAACGTTAGACCAGGGTTGTCAAAGTCTGGCCCGTCTGAATGAATGATCTATGGCTCCCGGGATGATATTTGATTAGTATTAGAAGCGGCCCGCAGGCCGCAGCCCCCTGCTGCTGTTTTGCACGGGCCAATAGTCCATCAGTGTTGGCGCTAGGAATTTTCAAAATGGGATCCCAGGCACCCCATCAAGTCATAAAAATGGGGCAAATTTTTGGGGTCCCACTTTTTTGTAAGCGTTTTGAAAACAAATGTATGCATTATCCTGTTATATCTCACATTCTATATTGTGTTTTGGAAAAAGGTTGTCATAAATGTTACTTAATTCATTAAAAAAAAATAATACAAAAGAAAACCAATTTTTATGCATTTGTAAATTTATTCCGTTATTTATTCACTTTCTTCTTTCCTTCATGGATCTAGACTTTACCGCTGCCGGGTATTATTTTCTATATTTTTATTGTAATATTTTCCGAATGTGTTTGTTCTATTTTTGTTCAAAGTAAGACAAAGAAAACAATCTGAAGTTGTCTTTATTTTTCTTAGTTTTAATGCCATGATTTTAATAGTCCGGCCCACGTGTGCACAGATTTTCCCTCCATGCGGCCCCTGAGCTAAAATGTGGTCTTATTTATGTGCCTCCACTTCAACTGTTGTAGTTTTTAGCGCTTTCACAGCGAGTCTACTGACAGATATAAGTTCGAACTAGAGATGTCCGATAATGGCTTTTTTGGCGATATCCGATATTCCGATATTGTCCAACTCTTAATTACCGATTCCAATATCAACCGATACCGATATATACAGTCGTGGAATTAACACATTTTCATGCCTAATTTTGTTGTGATGCCCCGCTGGATGCATTAAACAATGTAACAAGGTTTTCCAAAATAAATCAACTCAAGTTATGGAAAAAAATGCCAACATGTCACTGCCATATTTATTATTGAAGTCACAAAGTGCATTATTTTTTTTAACATGCCTCAAAACAGCAGCTTGGAATTTGGGACATGCTCTTCCTGAGAGAGCATGAGGAAGTTGAGGTGGGCGGGTGCGGGGTTGAGTTGGGGGGGGGGGGCAGGGGGTAGCGGGGGGTGTATATTGTAGCGTCCCGGAAGAGTTAGTGCTGCAAGGGGTTCTGGGTATTTGTTCTGTTGTGTTTATGTTGTGTTACGGTGCGGATGTTCCTCCGAAATGTGTTTGTCATTCTTGTTTGGTGTGGGTTCACAGTGTGGGGCATATTTGTAACAGTGTTAAAGTTGTTTATACGACCACCTTCAGTGTGACCTGTATGGCTGTTGACCAAGTATTCCTTGCATTCACTTGTGTGTGTGAAAAGAAAAAGAAAGAACCTCTTGACTACAACGTCCGACAACAGGCGGACTCGCGCAAGGCTCTTGGGGTAAATTTCTACCATATATGGAGATGATTTATTCAGTTATAAACATTCATCCACTTCCTTCTTTCCTTCATGGATCTAAACTTTGCCGCTTATTTTTTTCTATATTTTTATTGTAATATTTCCCGAATGTGTTTGTTCTATTTTTGGCCAAATTAAGACAAAGAAAACAATCTGAAGTTGTCTTTTTTTTTTTTCGTTTTAACGCCATGATTTGAATAGTCCGGCCCACGTGTGCACAGATTTTCCCTCCATGCGGCCCCTGAGCTAAAATGTGGTCTTATTTATGTGCCTCCACTTCAACTGTTGTACTTTTTAGCGCTTTCACAGCGAGTCTACTGACAGATATAAGTTTGAACTAGGGATGTCCGATATCCGATATTCCGATATTGTCCAACTCTTTAATTACCGATACCAACCGATACCGATATCAACCGATATATGCAGTCGTGGAATTAACACATTATTATGCCTAATTTGGACAACCAGGTATGGTGAAGATAAGGTACTTTTTAAAAAAAAAATTAAAAACATTTTCTTGAATAAAAAAGAAAGTAAAACAATATAAAAACAGTTACATAGAAACTAGTAATTAATGAAAATGAGTAAAATTAACTGTTAAAGGTTAGTACTATTAGTGGACCAGCAGCACACACAATCATGTGTGCTTACGGACTGTATCCCTTGCAGACTGTATTGATATATATTGATATATAATGTAGGAACCAGAATATTGATAACAAAAAGAAATGGGGGGAGGGAGGTTTTTTGGGTTGGTGCACTAATTGTAAGTGTATATTGTGTTTTTTATGTTGATTTAATAAAAATAAAAAAATTTAAAAAATTTTTTAAAAACGATACAGATAATAAAAAAAACGATACCGATAATTTCCGATATTACATTTTAACGCATTTATCGGCCGATATTACCGATATTATCGGACATCCCTAGTTTGAACTATACGCTACCTTGTATTAGAAATGGCAACAGCGGAGGATGAATGTGCATGTACGAGCCAGTCTGCCCCACAACAATAAGAATGAGAAAAAGAAAGAACCTCTTGACTACAACGTCCGACAACAGGCGGACTCGCGCAAGGCTCTTGGGGTAAATTTCTACCATATATGGAGATGATTTATTCAGTTATAAACATTCATCCACTTTCTTCTTTCCTTCATGGATCTAAACTTTATCGCTGCCGGGTATTTTTTTCTATATTTTTATTGTAATATTTCCCGAATGTGTTTGTTCTATTTTTGGCCAAAGTAAGACAAAGAAAACAATCTGAAGTTGTCTTTATTTTTTTTAGTTTTAACGCCATGATTTTAATAGTCCGGCCCGCGTGTGCACAGATTTTCCCTCCATGCGGCCCCTGAGCTAAAATGTGGTCTTATTTATGTGCCTCCACTTCAACTGTTGTACTTTTTAGCGCTTTCACAGCGAGTCTACTGACAGATATAAGTTTGAACTAGGGATGTCCGATAATGGCTTTTTGCCGATATCCGATATTCCGATATTGTCCAACTCTTTAATTACGATACCGATATCAACCGATACCGATACCAACCGATATATGCAGTCGTGGAATTAACACATTATTATGCCTAGTTTGGACAACCATGTATGGTGAAGATAAGGTACTTTTAAAAAAAAATAAAATAAAATAAGATAACTAAATTAAAAACATTTTCTTGAATAAAAAAGAAAGTAAAACAATATAAAAACAGTTACATAGAAACTAGTAATGAATGAAAATGAGTAAAATTAACTGTTAAAGGTTAGTACTATTAGTGGACCAGCAGCACGCACAATCATGTGTGCTTACGGACTGTATCCCTTGCAGACTGTATTGATATATATTGATATATAATGTAGGAACCAGAATATTAATAACAGAAAGAAACAACCCTTTTGTGTGAATGAGTGTAAATGGGGGAGGGAGGTTTTTTGGGTTGGTGCACTAATTGTAAGTGTATCTTGTGTTTTTTATGTTGATTTAATAAAAAATAAAAATAAAAAAAAACAACAAAAAAAACAATGCAGATAATTAAAAAAAACGATACCGATAATTTCCGATATTACATTTTAACGCATTTATCGGACGATATTACCGATATTATCGGACATCCCTAGTTTGAACTATACGCTACCTTGTATTAGAAATGGCAACAGCGGAGGATATGAATGTGCATGTACGAGCCAGTCTGCCCCACAACAATAAGAATGAGAAAAAGAAAGAACCTCTTGACTACAACGTCCGACAACAGGCGGACTCGCGCAAGGCTCTTGGGGTAAATTTCTACCATACATGGAGATGATTTATTCAGTTATAAACATTCATCCACTTTCTTCTTTCCTTCATGGATCTAAACTTTGCCGCTTATTTTTTTCTATATTTTTATTGTAATATTTCCCGAATGTGTTTGTTCTATTTTTGGCCAAATTAAGACAAAGAAAACAATCTGAAGTTGTCTTTATTTTTTTAGTTTTAATGCCATGATTTTAATAGTCTGGCCCACGTGTGCACAGATTTTCCCTCCATGCGGCCCCTGAGCTAAAATGTGGTCTTATTTATGTGCCTCCACTTCAACTGTTGTACTTTTTAGCGCTTTCACAGCGAGTCTACTGACAGATATAAGTTTGAACTAGGGATGTCCGATATCCGATATTCCGATATTGTCCAACTCTTTAATTACCGATACCGATATCAACCGATACCGATATCAACCGATATATGCAGTCGTGGAATTAACACATTATTATACCTAATTTGGACAACCATGTATGGTGAAGATAAGGTACTTTTAAAAAAAAACAAAAAAAACAAGATAACTAAATTAAAAACATTTTCTTGAATAAAAAAGAAAGTAAAACAATATAAAAACAGTTACATAGAAACTAGTAATTAATGAAAATGAGTAAAATTAACTGTTAAAGGTTAGTACTATTAGTGGACCAGCAGCACGCACAATCATGTGTGCTTACGGACTGTATCCCTTGCAGACTGTATTGATATATATTGATATATAATGTAGGAACCAGAATATTGATAACAGAAAGAAATGGGGGGAGGGAGGTTTTTTGGGTTGGTGCACTAATTGTAAGTGTATCTTGTGTTTTTTATGTTGATTTAATAAAAAAAAAAATTAAAAAAATAAAATTAAAAACGATACAGATAATTAAAAAAACGATACCGATCATTTACGATATTACATTTTAACGCATTTATCGGCCGATATTATCGGACATCCCTAGTTTGAACTATACGCTACTTTGTATTAGAAATGGCAACAGCGGAGGATGAATGTGCATGTACGAGCCAGTCTGCCCCACAACAATAAGAATGAGAAAAAGAAAGAACCTCTTGACTACAACGTCCGACAACAGGCGGACTCGCGCAAGGCTCTTGGGGTAAATTTCTACCATATATGGAGATGATTTATTCAGTTATAAACATTCATCCACTTCCTTCTTTCCTTCATGGATCTAAACTTTGCCGCTTATTTTTTTCTATATTTTCAATGTAAATGTGTTGGTTCTATTTTTGGCCAAATTAAGACAAAGAAAACAATCTGAAGTTGTCTTTATTTTTTTCGTTTTAACGCCATGATTTGAATAGTCCGGCCCGCGTGTGCACAGATTTTCCCTCCATGCGGCCCCTGAGCTAAAATGTGGTCTTATTTATGTGCCTCCACTTCAACTGTTGTACTTTTTAGCGCTTTCACAGCGAGTCTACTGACAGATATAAGTTTGAACTAGGGATGTCCGATAATGGCTTTTTGCCGATATCCGATATTCCGATATTGTCCAAATCTTTAATTACCGATACCGATATCAACCGATATATACAGTCGTGGAATTAACACATTATTATGCCTAATTTGGACAACCATGTATGGTGAAGATAAGGTACTTTTAAAAAAATAAAATAAAATAAGAGAACTAAATTAAAAACATTTTCTTGAATAAAAAAGAAAGTAAAACAATATAAAAACAGTTACATAGAAACTAGTAATTAATGAAAATGAGTAAAATTAACTGTTAAAGGTTAGTACTATTAGTGGAGCAGCAGCACGCACAATCATGTGTGCTTACGGACTGTATCCCTTGCAGACTGTATTGATATATATTGATATATAATGTAGGAACCAGAATATTGATAACAGAAAGAAATGGGGGGAGGGAGGTTTTTTGGGTTGGTGCACTAATTGTAAGTGTATCTTGTGTTTTTTATGTTGATTTAATAAAAAAAACAAAAAAAAAACGATACAGATAATAAAAAAAACGATACCGATAATTTCCGATATTACATTTTAACGCATTTATCGGCCGATATTACCGATATTATCGGACATCCCTAGTTTGAACTATACGCTACCTTGTATTAGAAATGGCAACAGCGGAGGATGAATGTGCATGTACGAGCCAGTCTGCCCCACAACAATAAGAATGAGAAAAAGAAAGAACCTCTTGACTACAACGTCCGACAACAGGCGGACTCGCGCAAGGCTCTTGGGGTAAATTTCTACCATATATGGAGATGATTTATTCAGTTATAAACATTCATCCACTTTCTTCTTTCCTTCATGGATCTAAACTTTATCGCTGCCGGGTATTTTTTTCTATATTTTTATTGTAATATTTCCCGAATGTGTTTGTTCTATTTTTGGCCAAAGTAAGACAAAGAAAACAATCTGAAGTTGTCTTTATTGTTTTTAGTTTTAACGCCATGATTTTAATAGTCCGGCCCACGTGTGCACAGATTTTCCCTCCATGCGGCCCCTGAGCTAAAATGTGGTCTTATTTATGTGCCTCCACTTCAACTGTTGTACTTTTTAGCGCTTTCACAGCGAGTCTACTGACAGATATAAGTTTGAACTAGGGATGTCCGATAATGGCTTTTTGCCGATATCCGATATTCCGATATTGTCCAACTCTTTAATTACGATACCGATATCAACCGATACCGATACCAACCGATATATGCAGTCGTGGAATTAACACATTATTATGCCTAGTTTGGACAACCATGTATGGTGAAGATAAGGTACTTTTTAAAAAATAAAATAAAATAAGATAACTAAATTAAAAACATTTTCTTGAATAAAAAAGAAAGTACAACAATATAAAAACAGTTACATAGAAACTAGTAATGAATGAAAATGAGTAAAATTAAATGTTAAAGGTTAGTACTATTAGTGGACCAGCAGCACGCACAATCATGTGTGCTTACGGACTGTATCCCTTGCAGACTGTATTTATATATATTGATATATAATGTAGGAACCAGAATATTAATAACAGAAAGAAATGGGGGGAGGGAGTTTTTTTGGGTTGGTGCACTAATTGTAAGTGTATCTTGTGTTTTTTATGTTGATTTAATAAAAAAATTAAAATTAAAATAAAAATTAAAAAAACGATACAGATAATTAAAAAACCGATACCGATAATTTCTGATATTACATTTTAACGCATTATCGGCCGATATTACCGATATTATCGGACATCCCTAGTTTGAACTATACGCTACTTTGTATTAGAAATGGCAACAGCGGAGGATGAATGTGCATGTACGAGCCAGTCTGCCCCACAACAATAAGAATGAGAAAAAGAAAGAACCTCTTGACTACAACGTCCGACAACAGGCGGACTCGCGCAAGGCTCTTGGGGTAAATTTCTACCATATATGGAGATGCTTTATTCAGTTATAAACATTCATCCACTTCCTTCTTTCCTTCATGGATCTAAACTTTGCCGCTTATTTTTTTCTATATTTTCAATGTAAATGTGTTTGTTCTATTTTTGGCCAAATTAAGACAAAGAAAACAATCTGAAGTTGTCTTTATTTTTTTCGTTTTAATGCCATGATTTGAATAGTCCGGCCCGCGTGTGCACAGATTTTCCCTCCATGCGGCCCCTGAGCTAAAATGTGGTCTTATTTATGTGCCTCCACTTCAACTGTTGTACTTTTTAGCGCTTTCACAGCGAGTCTACTGACAGATATAAGTTTGAACTAGGGATGTCCGATAATGGCTTTTTGCCGATATCCGATATTCCGATATTGTCCAACTCTTTAATTACCGATACCGATATCAACCGATACCGATATCAACCGATATATGCAGTCGTGGAATTAACACATTATTATGCCTAATTTGGATAAGGTACTTTTTTAAAAAAATAATAAAATAACATAACTAAATTAAAAACATTTTCTTGAATAAAAAAGAAAGTAAAACAATATAAAAACAGTTACATAGAAACTAGTAATTAATGAAAATGAGTAAAATTAACTGTTAAAGGTTAGTACTATTAGTGGACCAGCAGCACGCACAATCATGTGTGCTTACGGACTGTATCCCTTGCAGACTGTATTGATATATATTGATATATAATGTAGGAACCAGAATATTGATAACAGAAAGAAATGGGGGGAGGGAGGTTTTTTGGGTTGGTGCACTAATTGTAAGTGTATCTTGTGTTTTTTATGTTGATTTAATAAAAAAAATTTAAAAAACGATACAGATAATAAAAAAAAACGATACCGATAATTTCCGATATTACATTTTAACGCATTTATCGGCCGATATTACCGATATTATCGGACATCCCTAGTTTGAACTATACGCTACTTTGTATTAGAAATGGCAACAGCGGAGGATGAATGTGCATGTACGAGCCAGTCTGCCCCACAACAATAAGAATGAGGAAAAGAAAGAACCTCTTGACTACAACGTCCGACAACAGGCGGACTCGCGCAAGGCTCTTGGGGTAAATTTCTACCATATATGGAGATGATTTATTCAGTTATAAACATTCATCCACTTCCTTCTTTCCTTCATGGATCTAAACTTTACCGCTGCCGGGTATTTTTTTCTATATTTTTATTGTAATATTTCCCGAATGTGTTTGTTCTATTTTTGGCCAAATTAAGACAAAGAAAACAATCTGAAGTCGTCTTTATTTTTTTGTTTTAATGCCATGATTTTAATAGTCCGGCCCGCGTGTGCACAGATTTTCCCTCCATGCGGCCCCTGAGCTAAAATGAGTTTGACACCCCTGCGCTAGACAAAGATCCTCCATGAGACAGAGAGCTTGGCAGTTTTTTTGAAAGACGTGCTGCAAAAAAAGCTCCGCTGTGTTCAAAGCTAGTCAGAAATCCTTTGTGCGACAGGAACACTGTGCTGTTTTTTTTAAAGGCCCTACTGCCAAAAACGCTCGTCAAAGATCCTCTCTGACGAGAGTGCGTCGCCGTTCTCAGGAATCGGCTTGGTCGAGCCTGGCCGTCTCGTCGTCTTTTGGCTCTCGAAAAAAAAAGTGGAAACGTCTCTCGGAAAGCCGAGCTTCAATGGAAGCATCCCGCAGCAGTCCTGACACGTTTTTCCTTGCGTTGCATCGGCACACGGGCGTCAGAGAAGGCTGTGTGTCTTGTCTGTGCTGTCTTTGTCGGCGGTTGTGTGAGGCAGCCGGTCACATGCTCCCTCCGCCTTGAGGTAGCGGACGGGCAGCTGACTGCCTCCATTCACGGGCAACTCCACTTTTTGTTTTGTAAGCGTCGCAACGGGCTTGAGTCACGACCTCTCGTACGTGCTACTGGAAATGTGACGTTTTTTTTGCCGCGTTTCGACGGCGACATAGTTCTTTTTGCTGCGTGTGGTCAGTCGCGTTCCTCTCTTTGCTGAACATTGGCCTTCAAAGGTCACGCACAGAGTTGGCGCCATCCTTGATAGCCATGCTAAATCTCTGGGGGGAAAAAAAGAGAAAATCGGACTCTACGCTGAAGAAGTTACAGGTTCAGCTTTTTTCCGGTTTTTGTACGACCTTATGTTTTTCCCCTAGTCTCCAGAGCACATGGTAACACAAAGGTCCCATTGAAACTAATAAAAAAGAGGCTTTGTTTTTTGTCCCAGCTTCACTTTGACCTTTTTTTTCCTATAAAAATGTGGAAGAAATGAATGCTAAGCTGTCTTCCAAACTTGATGTGGAATAGGGGTTTTACAAATCAAATTGAAGTGAATTATATTTATATAGCGCTTTTCTCTAGTGACTTAAAGGCCTACTGAAAGCCACTACTACCGACCACGCAGTCTGATAGTTTATATATCAATGATGAAATCTTAACATTGCAACACATGCCAATACGGCCGGGTTAACTTATAAAGTGACTTTTAAAACTTCCCGGGAAATATCCGGCTGAAACGTCGCGGTATGATGACGTATGCGCGTGACGAAGTCCGAGTAACGGAAGTTATGGTACCCCGTAGAATCCTATACAAAAAGCTCTGTTTTCATTTCATAATTCCACAGTGTTCTGGACATCTTTTGCAATTTGTTTAATGAACAATGAAGGCTGCAAAGAAGACAGTTGTAGGTGGGATCGGTGTATTAGCAGCGGACTACAGCAACACAACCAGGAGGACTTTGTTGGAGCGCTAGCTGCGCTAGCCGCCGACCTCACCTTGACTTCCTACATCTCCGGGCCGCCAAACGCATCGGGTGAAGTCCTTCGTCCTTCTGCCGATCGCTGGAACGCAGGTGAGCACGGGTGTTGATGAGCAAATGAGGGCTGGCTGACGTACGTGGAGAGCTAATGTTTTTAGCATAGCTCTGTGCAGTCCGGTTGCTAAGTTAGCTTCAATGGCGTCGTTAGCACAGCATTGTTAACCTTCGCCAGCCTGGAAAGCATTAACCGTGTATTTACATGTCCACGGTTTAATAGTATTGTTGATTTTCTATCTATACTTCCAGTCAGGGGTTTATTTTTTTGGTTTCTATATGCAGTTAAAGCACGATGCTATCACGTTAGCTCGTAGCTAAAGCATTTCGCCGATGTATTGTCGTGGAGATAAAAGGCACTGAATGTCCATTTCGCGTTCTCGACTCTCATTTTCAAGAGGATATAGTATCCCAGGTGGTTTAAAATACAAATCTGTGATCCAAAATAGAAAAAGGAGAGTGTGGAATCCAATGAGCCAGCTTGTACCTAAGTTACGGTCAGAGCGAAAAAAGATACGTCCATCACTGCCTCTCAAGTCCTTCACTGTAACGTTCCTCATCTACAAATCTTTCATCCTCGCTCAAATTAATGGGGTAATCGTCACTTTCTCGGTCCGAATCTCTCTCGCTCCATTGTAAACAATGGGGAATTGTGAGGAATACTAGCTCCTGTGATGTCACGCTACTTCCGGTACAGGCAAGGCTTTTTTTTTATCAGCGAGCAAAAGTTGCGAACTTTATCGTCGATTTTCTCTACTAAATCCTTTCAGCAAAAATATGGCAATATCGCGAAATGATCAAGTATGACACATAGAATGGATCTGCTATTCCCGTTTAAATTTTAAAAAATCATTTCAGTAGGCCTTTAAAGCGCTTTACATAGTGAAACCCAATACCTAAGTTACATTTAAACCAGTGTGGGTGGCACTGGGAGCAGGTGGGTAAAGTGTCTTGCCTAAGGACACAACGGCAGTGACTAGGATGGCGGAAGCGGGGATCGAACCTGGAACCCTCAAGTTGCTGGCACGGCCGCTCTACCAACCGAGCTACGTCGCCCCGATCAAATCACATCAAAGGATGCGGGGGACATTTTTTTAGTTTTTACTAGAGATGTCCGTTAATATCGGACTGCCGATATTATCGGCCGATAAATGCTTTAAAATGTAATATCGGAACTTATCGGTATCGGTTTCAAGAAGTAAAATGTATGACTTTTTAAAACGCCGCTGTACGGAGTGGTACACGGTCGTATGGAGAAGTTCAGAGCGCCAATAAACCTTAAAGGCACTCCCAATCACATAATATTTACGGCTTTTCACACACACAAGTGAATGCAACGCATACTTGGTCAACAGCCATACAGGTCACACTGAGGGTAGCCGTATAAAAACAACTTTAACACTGTTACAAATATGCGCCACACTGTGAACCCACACCAAACAAGAATGACAAACACATTTCGGGAGAACATCCGCACGGTAACACAACATAAACACAACAGAACAAATACCCAGAACACCTTGCAGCACTAACTCTTCCGGGACGCTACAATATACACCCCCCGCTACCCCCTAAACCCCGCCCACCTCAACCTCCTCATGCTCTCTCAGGGAGAGTATGTCCCAAATTCCAAGCTGCTGTTTTGAGGCATGTTAAAAAAAATAATGCACTTTGTGACTTCAATAATAAATATGGCAGTGCCATGTTGGCACTTTTTTCCATAACTCGAGTTGATTTATTTTGGAAAACCTTGTTACATTGTTTAATGCATCCAGCGGGGCATCACAACAAAATTAGGCATAATAATGTGTTAATTCCACAGCTGTATATATCGGTATCAGTTGATATCGGAATCGGTAATTAAGAGTTGGACAATATCGGAATATCAGATATCGGCAAAAAAGCCATCATCGGACATCTCTAGTTTTTACCATCAAAACCAGAACTGTATCCCAGCAGGCACAAGACATTAAAACAATGTTGAGAACTTGTTGAATTAGGTTCTGAAACCTAACGTTGAAACAACATGCTTTTTGACGACGTTTAATCAATGTTGGGTTCTAATGTTGACCATTGAACCGATACCAATATATACGGTCGTGGAATTAACACATTATTTTGCCTAATTTGGACAACCAGGTATGGTGAAGATAATGTCCTTTTTTTAAAATAAAATAAAAATAAAATAAGATAAATAAATTAAAAACATTTTCTTGAATAAAAAAGAAAGTAAAACAATATAAAAACAGTTACATAGAAACTAGTAATTAATGAAAATGAGTAAAATTAACGGTGAAGATAAGGTACTTTTTAAAAAATAAAATAAAAATAAAATAAGATAAATAAATTAAAAACATTTTCTTGAATAAAAAAGAAAGTAAAACAATATAAAAACAGTTACATAGAAACTAGTAATGAATGAAAATGAGTAAAATTAACTGTTAAAGGTTAGTACTATTAGTGGACCAGCAGCACGCACAATCATGTGTGCTTACGGACTGTATCCCTTGCAGACTGTATTGATATATATTGATATATAATGTAGGAACCAGAATATTGATAACAGAAAGAAACAACCCTTTTGTGTGAATGAGTGTAAATGGGGGAGGGAGGTTTTTTGGGTTGGTGCACTAATTGTAAGTGTATCTTGTGTTTTTTATGTTGATTTAATAATAATAATTTAAAAAAAAAAAACGATACTGATAATTTCCGATATTACATTGTAAAGCAAAAACATCGGACATCTCTAAAAAAAACAAATATAAGTCGCACTGGAGTATAAGTCACATTTTTGGGGGAAATGTATTTGATAAAAGCCAACACCAATAATAGACATTTGAAAGGCAATTTAAAATAAATAAAGAATAGTGAACAACAGGCTGAATAAGTGTACGTTATATGAGGCATAAATAACCAACTGAGAACGTGCCTGGTATGTTAACGTAACATATTATGGTAAGAGTCATTCAAATAACTATAACATATAGAACATGCTATACGTTTACCAAACAATCTGTCACTCCTAATCGCTAAATCCCATGAAATCTTATACGTCTAGTCTCTTACGTGAATGAGATAAATAATATTATTTGATATTTTACGCTAATGTGTTAATAATTTCACACATAAGTCGCCCCTGAGTATAAGTCGCACCCCCGGCTAAACTGTGAACAAAACTGCGACTTATAGTCCGAAAAATACGGTATATGCGTGCAAAGGCCGGGACTAGGTGAAAATTTGCCAATGATACTCGAACTTGCTTTATAAATCATATATTTATCAAAATAAAGCATTTTTTCTCCTCTGTTGACAGCAGTGTTGGCGCTAGGAATTTTCAAAATGGGGTCCCAGGGACCCCATCAAGTCATAAAAATGGGGTCCCACAGGATGCTAACAGAAGCTTGCCGCCAGACTACCCAGTTGCGCCACAGTCGTCAAGCAAATACGGCGACTTCACGGAGACGTGAGCTCCGCGTTGACATTTCTCTCTTACCAAATGTTCTTATCGCGGCCTCGGAGCAAATGTGCAAACAATCTGGCCTGTGTATGCGTGCGTGCGTGTGTGTGTGTGTGTGTGTGTGTGTGTGTGTGTGTGTGTGTGTGTGTGTGTGTGTGTGTGTGTGTGTGTGTGTGTGTGTGTGTGTTTCCAGTCACATGGTCATGATGCCTGTCCTGGTATTTCCTGAATGTCCGTAAACAAACAGACCCCCTTGTTCCTGGGATTTTCTCTCATTCTCCTTCCGCCACACAGAGAAATGATATATTTGCAAAGGAAATGGCGCTCAATGTTATAATAATGAAGCTCGTGTTAAACGTTATATGGACTTGAGCAAATAATGAGCTTAATTTATTAGCCGCCATAAATCACTGGAAACTGGTTCTCGTCCTGAAGTGTATTTGGTCCTCCAACACGCTCTTATTTACAGTATCTTTTAATTGCCATACAGCTGAAATCAAACCCTCCAATAAAAGGCGGTTAATTCCTCCTTGTAAGCACCAGACTAATTACAAAGCACAGTCGAGCCTCTTTCCTCCATCCAGACTGTAATTGATGCAGTTGGTGTGATTATTGCACTGAATTTAAGCAGGTGCACTGAATCATTGGTGTGTGGACCTTTTAAAAAGCACATGTTGTGCATGTAATTGATTGTTAAAGTGGTGGGATCAGGGAATACTCGGGTATTAAGGGAGCCGCCTAATGCTCGGAACTTGTTTCTGTTACAGCTCAGGGTGTAACAGTAGGCCATCGTCACTAGGGATGGGCACCTTTCACATTTGAAGCAATACCATACCAATTCCGCATACCTGGGAATTAGTGAATTTCAGTATTTAGGTGTGTGTTATTAAAGGTTGATTCTTAAATGATAAAGCTTGTTTTTGCACGTGACATTTAAAAATGAGCTGATTATAACGGTGCTGTCTAGTTGTTTTCTTCTCACATTTCTGAGTCTCATTTGCCAGTTTTACATAGCAGTTGCAATTCCCACACTCTAGATGGCAGTAGTGTATAGGATACAGTGGGTTGCCTAGCTCGGAAGTAGTCTTTGCCGAGAAGCTGAACCGTGCCAGTCATGTTTGTGTTGCACCCTACAAAGCGTTTATACTGTAAGTAGTGCATTTAATTAACAAACTAGGGTTGTATGGTATACCGGTACTAGTATAGTATCGCGGTACTAATGAATCAAAAATGGTAATATACTCTGTTTGAAAAGTACCGGTTCGCCATATATATTTTTTTTTTTACAGGAGCATGTTCGGCAGCGCACAGTCACAGAGTACTTACAAACAGACACAGTGTGTAGACAGAAAAGGGAGAATGGATGCATTTCACAGGTTTCCCTGCTCATCAGGGGATTTTATTACATATATATATATATATATATATATATATATATATATATATATATATATATATATATACAGTGTGTGTATATATATATATATATATATATATATATATATATATATATATATATATATATATATATACAGTGTGTGTATATATATATATATATATATATATATATATATATATATATATATATATATATATATATATATATATATACAGTGTGTGTATATATATATATATATATATATATATATATATATATATATATATATATATATATATATATATATATATATATATGTTTATATATCCATCAAGCCATCAATCCATCTAATATATATATATATATATATATATATATATATATATATATATATATATATATATATATTAGATGGATTGATGGCTTGATGGATATATATATATATACATATATGTGTGTGTATATATATATATATATATATACAGTATATATATATATATATGTGTGTGTATATATATATGTGTATATATATATATATATAAATATATGTGTACGTATGTTTATATATATGTGTATATATGTATGTATATATATGTGTGTATATATATATATAGATATATATATATATATGTGTGTGTGTATATATATCAATCAATCAATCAATCAATCAATGTTTATTTATATAGCCCTAAATCACTAGTGTCTCAAAGGGCTGTACAAGCCACAACGACATCCTCGGTGTCGAGTGGGTCTGATATAATATTGTGAAAGTCCAACACATCAGCGAAAGTCCAGTCCATGGTGGGGCCAGCGGGAACCATCCCGAGTGGAGACGGGTCAGCAGCGTAGAGATGTCCCCATCTGATGGACAGGCTAGCGGTCCACCCCGGAGCAGAGTAGAAAAGAAAAGAAAAGAAACGGCAGATCAACTGGTCTAAAAAGGGAGTCTATTTAAAGGCTAGAGTATACAAATGAGTTTTAAGATGAGACTTAAATGCTTCTACTGAGGTAGCATCTCTAACTTTTACCAGGAGGGCATTCCATAGTATTGGAGCCCGAATAGAAAACGCTCTATAGCCCGCAGACTTTTTTTGGGCTCTGGGAATCACTAATAAGCCGGAGTTCTTTGAACGCAGATTTCTTGCCGGGACATATGGTACAATACAATCGTCAAGATAGGCAGGAGCTTGACCGTGTAGTATTTTATACGTAAGTAGTAAAACCTTAAAGTCGCATCTTAGGTGCACAGGAAGCCAGTGCAAGTGAGCCAGTATAGGCGTAATATGATCAAACTTTCTTGTTTTTGTCAAAAGTCTAGCAGCCGCATTTTGTACCAACTGTAATCTTTTAATGCTAGACATAGGGAGGCCCGAAAATAATACGTTACAGTAATCGAGACGAGATGTAACGAACGCATGAATAATGATCTCAGCGTCGCTAGTGGACAAAATGGAACGAATTTTAGCGATATTACGGAGATGAAAGAAGGCCGTTTTAGTAACACTCTTAATGTGTGACTCAAACGAGAGAGTTGGGTCGAAGATAATACCCAGATTCTTTACCGAGTCGCCTTGTTTAATTGTTTGGTTGTCAAATGTTAAGGTGGTGTTATTAAATAGATGTTGGTGTTGAGCAGGACCGATAATCAGCATTTCCGTTTTCTTAGCTTTGAGTTGCAAAAAGTTAGCGGACATCCATTGTTTAATTTCATTAAGACACGCCTCCAGCTGACTACAATCCGGCGTGTTGGTCAGCTTTAGGGGCATGTAGAGTTGGGTGTCATCAGCATAACAGTGAAAGCTAACACCGTATTTGCGTATAATGTCACCTAGCGGCAGCATGTAAATACTAAAGAGTGCAGGGCCAAGAACTGAACCCTGGGGAACTCCGCACGTTACCTTAACATAGTCCGAGGTCACATTGTTATGGGAGACACACTGCATCCTGTCAGTAAGATAAGAGTTAAACCAAGACAAGGCTAAGTCTGACATCCCAATACGCGTTTTGATACGCTCTAATAAAATATTATGATCAACAGTATCGAAAGCGGCGCTAAGATCAAGAAGCAGCAACATAGATGAAGCATCAGAATCCATCGTTAGCAATAGATCATTAGTCATTTTTGCGAGGGCTGTCTCCGTAGAGTGATTTGCCCTGAAACCGGATTGAAAAGGTTCACAGAGATTGTTAGTCACTAAGTGTTCATTTAGCTGCTGTGCGACAATTTTTTCGAGAATTTTCGAGATAAACGGTAGGTGGGACACCGGCCGGTAGTTCACCATGAGGTCAGGATCGAGGTTAGGTCTTTTGAGTAGAGGATGAATAACCGCTTTTTTGAATGCTAGAGGAACAGTACCAGAGGAAAGTGATAAGTTTATAATATTTAACACTGATGGACCTAATAAAACAAAAGCTCCTTGATAAGTTTCCCAGGAATTGGGTCAAGTAAACATGTTGTTTGTTTTGTCCCATTTACACATTTTAACAATTCCTCCAATGTTATTTCATCAAAGAGAGAGAAACTATTTTGGAGGGCAGTGTCCGTCGTATATACCGTCGTATCTGTGTTAATAGAACCCAGTTGTGGGTGGGATGCATTGTCTTTAATCTCTTTTCTGATGAGTTCAATTTTCTTATTAAAGAAATTCATAAAATCATCTGCCGAGTGGGTGGAGCTACTGGGAGGAGTCCCTTGTTGGGTTAGCGATGCTACTGTACTAAACAAAAATTTAGGATCATTTTTGTTGAGGTGGATGAGATTTGAGTAATATTTAGCTTTAGCTGAGGTAAGCATGCGTTTATAAGTTATTAAACTATCACTCCATGCTTGATGGAAAACCTCAAGTTTAGTCGCACGCCATTTGCGTTCTAGCTTTCTACATGATAATTTCTGGGCTTTAGTTTCTTCTGTAAACCATGGGGTACGCCTTTTAGGGGCCCTTTTTAGCTTTAGCGGTGCTACAATATCAATGGTGTCGCGCAGGGCGTCGTTAAAGTTGTTAGTGAGGTTATCAATAGAGCCCACATAATTTGGGAAAGGTGCCATTACTGAAGGCAGTAGGTCAGTAAGAGTCGTCGTTGTGGCAGTATTAATGTTGCGGCTGCTATAGTAGTTATTATTATTATTATTAGTTTGTTGACAATGAGTCCGAACTTCGAATTTTATAAGGTAATGATCGGACATTACTTTAGTGTACGGGAGTATCGTAACTTTAGAGGTGGTGACACCCCTGACAAGCACTAGATCTATTGTATTACCGTTGCGATGCGTGGGTTCATTTATTATTTGTGTAAGACCACAGCTATCAATTATAGTCTGGAGCGCCACACATGGAGGGTCCGATGGGGTATTCATATGGATGTTAAAGTCTCCCATTATGATTATATTGTCGGCGTGCGTCACTAGATCAGCAACGAACTCTGAAAATTCATTGATAAAGTCCGAATAGGGCCCAGGGGGGCGGTAGATGACAGCCAGGTGGAGAGGCAGCGGTGTGACAAACCTCATAGTGAGCACCTCAAACGAGTTATATTTATTATTTAGGTCCGAGGTAAGGCTAAAGTTTTTGTTGTATATTAGTGCAACACCCCCACCCCTTTTAATGGGGCGGGCAATATGCGTTCCCGCATAGCCAGGAGGAGACGCCTCACCCAGCGCAAAAAATTCGTCTGGTTTGAGCCAGGTCTCGGCTAAACCAACGACATCAAGATTGTTGTCTCTGATGACTTCATTAACTAATAACGTTTTGGAAGACAATGACCTTATGTTTAAAAAGCCCATATTATAGGTAGTGGGCTGTTTTGAGGAGTTTTTGTTGAAAGTATCCGTAGTAGCAATATTAATATGTGTATATATATATATGTGTGTATATATATATATGTATGTATGTATATATAAGTGTATATATATATATATGTCTCTATATATGTATATATATATATATATATAAGTGTATGTATATATATATATATATATATATATACATATATATATATATATATGTCTTTCTATATATATATATACTGTACATATATATGTATGCATACATATACTATCTATATACATATATTTATATATATACATATATTTTTATATATATATATATATATATATATATATATATATATATATATATATATATATATATATATATATATATATATATATATATATATAATATAATATTGTAATATATATATATATATATATATATATATATATATATATATATATATATGAGTAATTGCAAGAGTCCACGGTTTAGTTCCTTTTCGGTATGTTAAAGGTACAAAATGCAAAATAGGAAACGGCTTCCCTTTGGGCATGAACAGCATTAATGACCTTTAAAATGGAACTGTTCCGTGTGGGAAAACAGTACGCCTCTGTCAATATTACAAATATAAGTACATGATTACAAATACTTGTACGTTTACGTTGCACCCCCAGACAGGGTGCAATGTCCCAGCTGGAGATGCATCAAGTGCTCCGTATCGCCCGCCACCAGTCACCCGCTCCCCTGCCATCTAATGGCATTTCATGGTTTTTAAGTGCAGAATTTCCAAATTGAATAGGCGAGCATGTACGCGGGAATCTTAATCACGACTCCCCCGGGGGGTGGGGGGGGATGTAGGTTTATTTTCACATAATTGTAATAATCCCAATTTGTTCTGCTTTTTGAGGTCTTTGTCGGACCATAATGCCACCCCCTGAGCAGGACTGTATCAGTCCTTGCATTCTTGGAAGTCATGGTTGCATGGCGGGGTCGGCAGGATATAAACATTTGACCTTACTTGAGACATGCGAGGGGGAAGGAAGTTGTTGATTCCGCGTGGCGTGATAAGCCATCAAGTGGTACACGTCACTTAGCACACTGCTGACGAGGGATGAGCGTAATAATAATAATAATTGTAACTATAGAAAGTACTGTATGTCCAAAGTCTTGAAGCATTATGTAAGCACTATGTTTATTATTTGGTTGTTTTGCTTGATGGCGGCCATGTTTTTCATCCACTATTGCTCAAATTTCACACACATGTGCTTGTCGGTCCCCTAAAGGTATGTACCAAATTTTGTGGTGATTTGGCTAAACACCAGAGTTGAGTTGTGTGAAACATTTTTAGTCCATCCGACAATTGGGGGTAAATAACAGTGCCACCGTGTGGTGTACATTGGTACCTCAATTTAGAGACGAGTGTTTTGAGATATGAGCTGTCTCCCGGCTAATTGTTGCGCTTTAAAGGTGCCATATGTAATAATTTCATGTCAAGTCATCGCTAAATGGCACTGATACGTCAAAAGGCATTAATAAATCATGTTATTTTCGAATACCTTTATAACTGATAACGGTAGTTCAAAAATTTGATTTACAGCCCCGAAATCTTGTTTTTGTTATCATTTTGATGCCCCGCCCTCCGCCGTTTGACCAATGAGAAAGTCCGACAAATTTTTCACATTTACATTTACTAGCTGCACCGTACTATTAGCCGCAGTATGAAATATTATGTAAATGTTTATTTACATATCTTAATCGTTTCCAAACGGTGCCTGTAACACGGCAGTAAAACGGTTGATCAAACAAAACAGAAGCCATCGTCATGTACCCACCAGCTGCGGAACTAGCTCTCCAATCGGCTAAACAGACTCAATAACTCTACAGTGACGTTTTGGTGAATTCACGAAACTGAAACAATACAAAAAGAATGCCGTTGTAAGTTAATAATACTAACAGACGCTTGGAAATGTGTTAGCATATTCGCTAATACTACATTACGATGAAAAAAATTGGCATGAAAACACTCCTACAGACATCACACATGGGACGGTCTAGTAAGTATGAATTGATTTAGTTATACTGTAAAACTTATACACGTTGCTTGGAGTGATGAATGAAGAATCGATTTCGAGCAGAAACGCTATGGACGGTTTCACTTCCGGTTCAAGGCGTGAAAGAGGATGTACATTTTCAACCTGTAGCAACTGCAGTGAGCGAAACTCGTCCAAAAGATAGCACCATAGCACAAACAATAACACACCTTTTCAGTGTCTCTGTCGGCGTAATATGAAAACCATTTGTTGAATACAAAACATTATGACAGTTAGCGAAGAAAAAATCATGCTTGAAGTAAGAAATTATTACTTTAAAAAAGTAGTTTTATACTTGTGAGTGTTGATGACACAGCTTTGCAACAGTTGATATTCTAGTTCCAAGCATGTTTTACTCATTATAGCTCATAAAATCTCAGCTACAAGCTGTAATATCTTACTGAGATCATTTAGGACCAAAACCCTTAAAACAACTCTAACATAAAATCTGCTTAGTGAGAAAAATTATTTTATCAGACAGAAAATAAGCAAATATCACCCTTATTTGAGATATTTAAAGGCCTACTGAAATGTATTTTTTTATTTAAACGGGAATAGCAGATCCATTCTATGTGTCATACTTGATCATTTCGCGATATTGCCATATTTTTGCTGAAAGGATTTAGTAGAGAAAATCGACGATAAAGTTCGCAACTTTTGCTCGCTGATAAAAAAAAGCCTTGCCTGTACCGGAAGTAGCGTGACGTCACAGGAGCTAGTATTCCTCACAATTCCCCATTGTTTACAATGGAGCTGGAGAGATTCGGACCGAGAAAGTGACGATTACCCCATTAATTTGAGCGAGGATGAAAGATTCGTAGATGAGGAACGTTACAGTGAAGGACTGGAGAGGCAGTGCAGGACGTATCTTTTTTCGCTCTGACCGTAACTTAGGTACAAGCTGGCTCATTGGATTCCACACTCTCCTTTTTCTATTGTGGATCACGGATTCGTATTTTAAACCACCTGGGATACTATATCCTCTTGAAAATGAGAGTCGAGCACGCGAAATGGACATTTAAAGTGACTTTTATCTCCACGACAATACATCGGTGACACACTTTAGCTACTGAGCTAACGTGCTAGCATCGTTCTCAAATGAAGATAGAAACAAAAGAAATAAACCCCTGACTGGAAGGATAGACAGAAGATCAACAATACTATTAAACCATGGACCTGTAACTACACGGTTAAAAAATTCTCAGCCTGGTAAGGCTTAACAATGCTGTTGCTAACGACGCTAAGGCTAATTTAGCAACCGGAACTCACAGAACTATGTACTCTCACCTTTTTCTATTGTGTATCACGGATTTGTATTTTAAACCACCTCGGATACTATATCCTCTTGAAAAATGAGAGTCGAGCACGCGAAATGAACATTTAAAGTGACTTTTATCTCCACGACAATACATCGGTGACACACTTAGCTACGAGCTAACGTGCTAGCATCGCTCTCAAATGAAGATAGAAACAAAATGAATAAACCCCTGACTGGAAGGATAGACAGAAGATCAACAATGCTATTAAACCATGTACATGTAACTACACGGTTAAAATTCTCAGCCTGGTAAGGCTTAACAATGCTGTTGCTAACGACGCTAAGGCTAATTTAGCAACTTAGCAACCGGACCTCAGCAGAACTATGATAAAAACATTAGCGCTCCACCTACGCCAGCCAGCCCTCATCTTCCCATCAACAGCCGTGCTCACCTGCGTTCCAGCGATTGACGGCGCGACGAAGGACTTCATCCGTGGGTTTGGCGGCAAGCATCGGCTAGGCGTAGTAAGTAGTCCTTGTTGTGTTGCTGTAAGTATTGTACTTAGCCGCTAATACACCGATCGATCCCACCTACAACGTTCTTCTTTGCAGCCTCCATTGTTCTTTAAACAAATTGCTAAAGATTCCCCAACACAGATGTCCAGAATACTGTGGAATTTTGCAGAAGAAAACAAGAGGTTTCTGTATCGGGTCCAACCACTTCCGTGGATTTTGTGACGTCACGCGCATAAATCATATCCAAAGGAGTTTTTCAACCGGAAGTGTGGCGGGAATTTTAAAATGTCACCTTATAAGTTAACCCGGCCGTATTGGCATGTGTTGCAATGTTAAGATTTCATCATTGATATATAAACTATCAGACTGCGTGGTCGCTAGTAGTGGCTTTCAGTAGGCCTTTAATCTTACTTAGATTTCAGTTTTTGCAGCGTACGCTTTGGCTTTTTATCCTTCCTGAACATCTCGCCATGTTCACGACAAGGTTAACATGTCCTTTCTTACTTAAACGAAGCGACGGGTGGCGACATGCATGTCGAGTAGCTGCCGCGACACCGGCGTGACCCCCCCCCCCCCCCCCCCCCCTCCCAGACCCAGACCTCGCCGTTTCCACAGAGCAAGCGCCGTGCCTCCTCCCCGCCTTTTGCATCAGCGCCGCGCTAAGAGCCTCCTCGGTCATGAACAAGCAAAAAATCTCCACCCCCAAAATAACGTTTGACGTGGGAACATTTAAGTCAGAAGCGCGGCGGCGGATGCTGCCAGTGGAATTAGGTTAAGAGGAGTCGTTGGTCGGAAGGGCAAAGCGAGGGAATGGGGGGAGGTTTAGGGATGAGAGGCCAGGGTGGGCAGGAAGTCTGCAAAAGGGGAAGGAGTTCATGCGGACATCTGTGATATTTCTTCACTTTGTCGTGGGCCTCCCAGCCACCCTCTGCCATCGCTAGGTGGGGCTTGCAAAAACAAGCGGGGTGGGGTTTGCGTCTGCCATGTTCGGGGACAAACTTTGCTCCTTCGCTGCTATTTTTAGGGCTTTCGGAAGTTATGTTGCAGCCCACCCGGGACTTCGTCTGTCCGCCCAAGGTGTGATCACATAGGGACATAAATATGGAGACTATTCGCTAGAAATGTTACTTTAAAAAAAAAAAAAAACGAATACCTGACAAATAAATGTCACATCTTATAAAATGTTGAGTAGTTGTGCAGAACAGGCGAAATACAGTGGGAGGATACGAGTTGAACTGGTTTTGTGACATAGCTCGAAAAACTAGTATTGCGACCCATTAAAATGAATTAAAATAATTTTTTTCTTGTGTTTGCCGCCCACCCGAAACAGCACAATTTGAACATGTAACATGCCTTTTAAAAAGAAAAACAAACTTTTAGATGATAAATATTGCATAAAAAAAATAGAATTGCCCAGTGTCACTTAACCATAGGGCCCGGGGCCCATTGTTAGACTTAGACAAACTTTTTTGATCCACAAGGGAAATTGTTCCACACAGTAGCTCGGTTGCAAAGGATGGAAAGGGTATGGATGGAAAGGATAATGCAGGTATAAAGTAAAATGTACCATAGTAGCAATATAAAATATAACATATATGTAATATTTACATATTATATATACAGTATATAATATATACTGGTATATTATATTATTATATTATATTTTTATATAATATGTATATATATATATATATATATATATATATATATATATATATATATATATATATATATATATATATATATACAGTGTTTCCCATAAACTGCCAAGATACCTGTGGCGGTGGGGGCGTGGTTATGGGCGTGGTCACCATGACATCATCGAGTAATTTGCATAATTTACTACAATGATATGATTGTCTCTAAAAATGCTCAAAAAATGTATACTTACTAATTAATAATACCAGTTTTGTTTTAAACGTCCATCCATCCATCCATTCATCCATCCATTTTACAATATAATTACAACACTTTATGTACATATTTATATACAGATTTGAACAATAAGTTATTCACTGAAATATATTTATTAATTGTGGTTCTTACAAAAAATAAATCTTATGAAATATAAAAGCTAAAATGTCTCTTAAAGCTCTGCCCCTTTAATTAGTGCATACTAAATAATTTAACTTTAGCCTACTACTACAACCATATTATTTACCAGCAACATAAAGTGAAACAGAGGCAGAGGCAAATAAACAGAAAACAGTAGTGGTCAAATACAAATAAGGCAACAAGAGAAGTATCCTACACTTCTCTTTTGTAAAGTAAATCTGAACAGCCTATATGGGCATCTACATCAACTATATGATTTGCCTGAGAAGCTGGACAGGACAAAAAATAAATAAATAAAATAAAATAAAATAAATATTTTTTTATTTTATTTGTGGCGGAAGTAATTCTTTTGTGGCGGGCCGCCACAAATAAATGAATGTGTGGGAAACACTGTGTGAAATTATTAACACATTACCTTAAGATATCAAATAATATTATTTAGCTCATTCACGTAAGAGACTAGACGTATAAGATTTCATGGGATTTAGCGATTAGGAGTGACAGATTGTTTGGTAAACGTATAGCATGTTCTATATGTTATAGTTATTTGAATGACTCTTACCCACGTTAACATACCAGGCACGTTCTCAGTTGGTTATTTATGCCTCATATAACGTACACTTATTCAGCCTGTTGTTCACTATTCTTTATTTATTTTAAATTGCCTTTCAAATGTCTATTCTTGGTGTTGGCTTTTATCAAATACATTTCCCCCAAAAAATGCGACTTATACTCCAGTGCGCCTTATATATGTTTTTTTCCTTCTTTATTATGCATTTTCGGCCGGTGCAACTTATACTCCGGAGCGCCTTATACTCCGAAAAATACGGTATGTGTCCTCTTTTTGGGATTTCAGAATATGGTCAGCCTATTATAGACATTTTATGGCCAGTGACCCTCTTAGCGCTAAATGCTAGTTGCTAAAAAGAATAAAAATGTGCAATTGAAATTCTAATTGTTTGGCGCTAATTGCCTGCAGCCTATAATTACTATAGCGTAGTTGGCGCGTGTTTACCAAACGGCTCCTGAGAAGCGCTGGTGAGTTAATGTTGCGAGGTATAACTCTCACAAATTACCCTATTCTAATCACATCCGTTGTTTGGCGTTACATCAACAAGGCTTTGAGGCGGTTAGCAGTCAAGCTAAACAAGCTACAAGTGCGAGGCTGCCTAGTCGGGCCTGTGGAGGGGAGCAGAAGCAAATCAGCTGTCTGCTGTTGAATGCATTTTCTGCTCCGTGTGTTCCGGCTTAGCGGCTAATTAATTAAACCTGCTTTTCTGCCCGTTAAGAAATACACACCGCAATCCAACTCGGCATCCTTTTCACGGCCAAATGCTGTAAATAGAACCCTTTTTGCATATTTGGCACCTAATAATAACCTTAAAAATCAAGAAAAAAACGCCTCTCCGAAAAGATCCCCCTCCATGCCTAAGATTAAACCCACAGAGGGGGTTGAATTTAATAAAAAGCCCCCTCAGCCACGCGCTTAAGTGGTATGCAAATGTGGTCGTCCGTCTGTTTTTGGGATGTTGTTACCCCCCCTGTCCGCTCCCAAAAGAAAAAGACAGAGGTTGTTTTTTTTTTCAATGAAGAAATTGATTTATTTTATTAGGCTAGCTCCTGGGTATTTGATTTGGAGAAGCCATTATGATGTGATTGCGATTAGATTGAATTAATTACACCCGCGACAAACAAGGGGTCCAGTCAGTAAAAGACGTACTTAAAGTAAATTTGCCGCGAAGGGCGACATTAAATTACATGCTTGGTTGGTACCCTGGAAAACATTTTGAATAAATACTATTCTTGTTATGGCAGGTTTAACTGAAAAGCTCAATAGCACTAATTTGGTTTCAAAGACAACGGAGTACAATCGTGTTTACGCTTGCACAATCAAACACGTCTAAAAAGGAGTAGGTAGAAGCAGAGCTGAGTTGTTTATTGCTTGACCAAGTTAGACTGAAGTACATCCCATTTCACCAAAAACATGCACCATATAACAAAATATATAGACTGTCAGGAATAAAAAGATTAGACATATTGACTATTCAGCAATATCATTTTATAATTGTAAGATTACTTAAGGGGCTGATTAAAAAAATGTTTTATGCGTTTTGGTCTACTTGTCCTTACTTCGATAGTTCATAGAAATATCAAAAATTGTCGATATTGACCACATTTAAAACACTTGTATCGTGATACGGTTTCCAGCAATATTGGCTGGCACTACGCTGGATTGCTTCTATAATGCCTATTAAAAAGGTGCATGTTTCAAAACATAACAAAAATGCCACGTGATAATTAGGGCTGCAACTAACGATTAATTTGATAATCGATTAATATGTCGATTATTATTTCGATTAATAATCGGATAAAAGAGACAAACTAAATTTCTATCCTTTCCAGTATTTTATTGGAAAAAAAACAGCATACTGGTACCATACTTATTTTGATTATTGTTTCTCAGCTGTTTGTACATGTTGCAGTTTATAAATAAAGGTTTATAAAAAAATTATTTAAAATAAATTAAAAAAAAAAAATTTTTTTAATTGCCTCTGCGCATAGCATAGATGCAACGAATCAATGACTAAATTAATCGCCAACTATTTTTATAATCGATTTTAATCGATTAGTTGTTGCAGCCCTAGTGAAAATATAAATGTGCGGTAAATGAGTGTCTCCATGGTGAAAGCCTTGTCGTACGCGCAAAAACCTCACTTAAATAGTCCGCACCAGTAAATGGTAAATGGTCCAAATACATATCGCATATTGTACACACAGGCTTAGTAGATCTCACACGCAATACACCCACTAATAATACATGTAGGGCTGCAACTAGTGATTATTTTGATAGTCGATTAGTCAACGATTGTCTTAACAATTAGTCGACTAATCGAATAAGAAAGTGTAATGGCTGTAAATTTTCTCATTAACTTCTAAATGCAGCTTATTTTAGGCATGTCGTGTCAACAATGATACGACGTGACGACGACAGGGGGATGGGACCGCTACTTTTTAGAAGTGGTATAGTACCGAATATGATTCATTAGTGTCGCGGTACTATACTAATGTATACCGTACAACCCTAGTATATATATATATATACAGTATATATATATATATATATATATATATATATATATATATATATATATATATATATATATATATAATATATATATTAGAGATTTCCTATAATAAAGGAATGCCGATATGATCGGCCAATAAATGCTTTAAATGTAATATCGGAAATTATCGGTATCGGTTTCAAAATTATTGGTATCGGTTTCAAAAAGTAAAATGTATGACTTTTTAAAACGCCGCTGTGTACACGGACGTAGGGAGAAGTACAGAGCGCCAATAAACCTTAAAGGCACTGCCTTTGCGTGCTGGCCCAGTCACATAATATCAACGGCTTTTCACACGCACAAGTGAATGCAAGGCATACTTGGTCAACAGCCATACAGGTCACACTAAGGGTGGCCTTATAAACAACTTTAACACTGTTACAAATATGCGCCACACTGTGAACCCACACCAAACAAGAATGACAAACACATTTCGGGAGAACATCCGCACCGTAACACAACATAAACACAACAGAACAAATACCCAGAACCCCTTGCAGCACTAACTCTTCCGGGACGCTACAATACCCCTACAATACGTTGACGGCAAACCCCGTAGCTTGCGAGCTTCTGTGCGCTAGTTTTCTGAGACTCTTATTTTGTTAGCGCAGGCAGGATGGAGCAGCACCTTTAGTGAAGTGAAGTGAATTATATTTATATAGCGCTTTTCTCTAGTGACTCAAAGCGCTTTTTTTACATAGTGAAAACCCAATATCTAAGTTACATTTAAACCAGTGGGGGTGGCACTGGGAGACATACTTGCCAACCCTCCAGATTTTCAGTACCCCTCCCGAAAATCTCCCGGGGCAACCATTCTCCCGAATTTCTCCCGATTTTCACCCGGACAACAATATTAAGGGCGTGCCGTGATGGCACTGCCTTTAGCGTCCTCTGCAACCTGTCGTCGCGTCCGCTTTTTCACCACACAAACAGCGTGCCGGCCCAGTCACATGTTGTATGCGACTTCTGCAGACACACGTAAGTGACCGCAAGGCATACTTGGTCAACAGCCATACAGGTCACACTGAGGGTGGCCGTATAAACAACTTTAACACTGTTACAAATATGCGCCACACTGTGAACCCACACCAAACAAGAATGACAAACACATTTCGGGAGAGCATCCGCACCGTAACACAACATAAACACAACAGACCAAATACCCAGAATCCCTTGCAGCCCTAACTCTTCCGGGCTACAATATACACCACCGCTACCACCAAACCCCGCCCCCACCAACCTCAACCCCGCCGCCCCCAATCTCCCGAATTCGGAGGTCTCAAGGTTGCAAGTATGCTGGGAGCAGGTGGGTAAAGTGTCTTGCCCAAGGACACAACAGCAGTGACTAGGATGGCGGAAGCGGGGATCGAACCTGGAACCCTCAAGTTGCTGGCACGGCCACTCTACCACCGAGCTATACCGCCCCTACACCGTCTTTATTGGGAAGACAGGAACTTCAGGCTGTTGAGAGTCTGTTGAAATAAAAAGTGTTTCTCGCCTTCCTGTCGGTCGTTTTTTTTTAATACTGAGCTCGCAGCAGCCAGCGTCATTTCACAAGATCCCCGGCCGCCGCGAATGCCAATCGAGTGACGAAAGTGACGTCATAGTGAAGATGGATGATCGCAAATTTTTAGGACTATTTTTTTGAATGCGATCGACCGGCAGCTCGCCATGGTCGTGATGAGCACCCATCATCTGAGCAGTCCGGTTGAGATCGACTGAAAGCCCTGAAGTTAACCAAGTTACACTTGCACAAGTCGCCATGTCCAAAAAGAGCTTTTTAGATAAGAAAATGTTTCTTCAATTGTGGGTTGTGTACCAGAATTTTGTTGTAATCGTAAGAAAATCCCTAACCCGAACCTTAATGCATGACAGCCACGCTCACGAGGAGGCGGTAGTTGATCGTTTTGTTCCGACGTGGTGAACCGTGACAGGAAGAGAGAAGGAGAGCTTCGGCGGAGGTAAGAGGTCAGGGAGGAAGGCCGCCCGACACAAGCAGTAAACCGCCAGGTCCCGGTCGAAACCCAGCGTTTCCTGCGGCTTCCTTCCCGTGCTCTTGGCGAGCTGAGCAATCCGGTCGCCTCTCTTTCCCTTATTCCGCTCTTGGTCAATTGTTCTCCTACCCCCCCCCCCCCCCCCCCCCCCCCCCCCCCCACACACACACCCCCCGCCCTGCTCACCTCCTGCCCGCCTGCAGCTGTTACTGCTGATGTTTGATAGCATTTTTTTCCCCTAAACAAATAGGGTGCAGGAAAGTATCGTGCGTGCGGGGCTGGAAAAGTTGCTGGCACAGGCTTGACTTGTTATCGCCGCGAAACGTCAGCGTCGTTACAGTGACAACACAAGAACATTCCAGAAAAATAGGATCCACCAACTACAGCAGGGGTGGCCAACCAGAGACTGAGAGACACTTTTTTTCATTTATGCTATTTAATTTGCTTGACGATATATTGACCTACAAATGATTGCAGATAAAAGATACTATGGGCATTATTTTACATAATAATAATTAATGGCTTTTTTGCCAATATCCGATATTCCATTATTGTCCAACTCTTAATTTCCGATACCGATATCAACCGATACTGATATATACAGTCGTGGAATTAACACATTATTATGCCTAATTTGGACAACCAGGTAGGGTTTAGTTTAGTTTAGTCTTTATTTGAAGGGACAATGCATAGAAACATTAAGTTCAAAGACAGATATGTTCTGTATGGTGAAGATAAGGTCCTTTTTTTTTAAATTAATAAAATAAAATAAGATAAATAAATTAAAAAAATTTCTTGAATAAAAAAGAAAGTAAAACAATATAAAAACCGTTACATAGAAACTAGTAATTAATGAAAATGAGTAACATTAACTGTTAAAGGTTAGTACTATTAGTGGACCAGCAGCACGCACAATCATGTGTGCTTACGGACTGTATCCCTTGCAGACTGTATTGATATATATTGATATATAATGTAGGAACCAGAATATTAATAACAGAAAGAAACAACCCTTTTGTGTGAATGAGTGTAAATGGGGGAGGGAGGTTTTTTGGGTTGGTGCACTAATTGTAAGTGTATCTTGTGTTTTTTATGTTGATTTAATTAAAAAAAAACAAAAAACAACGATACAGATAATTAAAAAAACGATACCGATAATTTCCGATATTACATTTTAAAGCATTAATCTACATCTCTAATAATAATACAAACCCCAAAACCAGTGAAGTTGGCACGTTGTGTAAATGGTAACTTATATTCTTATATTCAACTTATATTCACTTGAATAGACTGCAAAGACAAGATACTTAACGTTCGAACTGGAAAACTTTGTTATTTTTTTTGCAAATATTAGCTCATTTGGAATTTGATGCCTGCAACATGTTTCAAAAAAGCTGGCACAAGTGGCAAAAAAAAGACTGAGAAAGTTGAGGAATGCTCATCAAACACTTTTTTTGGAACATCCCACAGATGAACAGGCTAATTGGGAACAGGTGGGTGCCATGATTGGGTATAAAAGCAGCTTCCATGAAATGCTCAGTCATTCACAAACAAGGATGGGGCGAGGGTCACCACTTTGTCAACAAATGCGTGAGCAAATTGTCCCAACAGTTTAAGAGCAACATTTCTCAACCAGCTATTGCAAGGAATTTAGGGATTTCACCATCTACGCTCCGTAACATCATCGAAAGGTTCAGAGAATCTGGGGAAATCACTGCACGTAACATCGAATGCCCCTGACTTTGGATCCCTCGGATCAAAAAGCGACATCAGTGTGTAAAGGATATCACCACGTGGGCTTAGGAACACTTCAGAAAACCACTGTCAGTAACAGTGCTTGGGTTTTACTCTTGATCAGGAGCTTTCATTTAAAGCCCATATTAACAACTTGGTCTCTAAGCTTAGGGTAAAGCTTGGTTTCTTTTTTTAGAAATAAAAACTGCTTCTCTCTTAAAGTCAGAAAGAAATTGGTGACAGCGACTATCTTGCCCGTAATTGATTATGGAGACGTGCTTTATTTTAGTGCTTCATCTAAATGCCTCCAGTCCTTGGACACTGTTTTTCACACAGCACTAAGATTTGTTACTGGCTGTCGTAGTCTCACCCACCACAGTCACCTGTATATGAAGTCAGACTTATCTTCATTGTGTGCACACAGATAGTCTCACCCACCACTGTCACCTGTGTATGAAGTCAGACTTATCTTCACTGAGTGCACACAGATACACACATTGGCTGACTGTCATTTATAAGGCTCTTTTAGGTTTGATGCCTCCATACTTGTGTACTTTGTTACAAAGAAAAAACAGCTCTTATGCATTACGTTCTAACAATTTCTATGTTTTAACTGTTCCTCATGTACGGACTGAATTTGGCAAAAGGAGCTTTTGGTATTGCTGCCCCTATGGCATGGAATGAATTGCAGACGAAACTGAAACTCACTGAACTACTTCCATTTGGAGCTTTCCGTTCTGTCCTGAGGGACAAACAGCGAGAGACTTTTGCACAGTGCCTGTGTTTTTAAAGATGTAAATCTTCATTGTTTTACAGTTCTCTTTTATGTATTTTAAAATGTATGTCTTAACGTATTACTTTTTTGAAACTGCTCCGTGACATGTGCTGTTGACCTCTTGGCCAGGTCACCCTTGTGAAAGAGATCTTGATCTCAATGGGTTTCTTATCTGCTTGAATAAAGGTTCTAATTACAGTCGGTCGCTACATCTGTAAGTGCAAGTTAAAACTCTACTACGCGAAGCGAAAGCCATTTATCAACAACACCCAGAAACGCCGAGCTCATCTAAGATGGACTGATACAAAGTGTTAAAGTGTTCTGTGGTCTGATGAGTCCGCATTTCAAATTGTTTTTGGAAACTGTGGACGTCGTGTCCTCTGGAACAAAGAGGAAAAGAACCATCCGGATTGTTATAGGCGCAAAGTGTAAAAGCCAGCATCTGTGATGGTATGGGGGTGTATTAGTGCCCAAGACATGGGTAACTTACGCATCTGTGAAGGCACCATTAATGCTGAAAGGTACATACAGGTTTTGGAGCAACATATATAAGAATATAAGATGAAAAGGATCATTGTATTTCGTTTTTATTTACAAATTAGACAACGCACCAACTTCACTGGTTTTGGGTTTTGTACATACTGATAATGCAGGTATGCACTTTCATTGTACAAACCCCGTTTCCATATGAGTTGGGAAATTGTGTTAGATGTAAATATAAACGGAATACAATGATTTGCAAATCCTTTTCAACCCATATTCAATTGAATGCACTACAAAGACAAGATATTTGATGTTCAAACTCATAAACTTTCTTTTTTTTTTGCAAATAATAATTAACTTAGAATTTCATGGCTGCAACACGTGCCAAAGTAGTTGGGAAAGGGCATGTTCACCACTGTGTTACATGGCCTTTCCTTTTAACAACACTCAGTAAACGTTTGGGAACTGAGGAGACACATTTTTGAAGCTTCTCAGGTGGAATTATTTCCCATTCTTGCTTGATGTACAGCTTAAGTTGTTCAACAGTCCGTTGTGCTATTTTAGGCTTCATAATGCGCCACACATTTTCAATGGGAGACAGGTCTGGACTACAGGCAGGCCAGTCTAGTACCCACACTCTTTTACTATGAAGCCACGTTGTTGTAACACGTGGCTTGGCATTGTCTTGCTGAAATAAGCAGGGGCGTCCATGGTAACGTTGCTTGGATGACAACATATGTTGCTCCAAAACCTGTATGTACCTTTCAGCATTAATGGTGCCTTCACAGATGTGTAAGTTACCCATGTCTTGGGCACTAATACACCCCCATATCATCACAGATGCTGGCTTTTCAACTCTGCGCCTAGAACAATCCGGATGGTTATTTTCCTCTTTGGTCCGGAGGACACGACGTCCACAGTTTCCAAAAACAATTTGAAATGTGGACTCGTCAGACCACAGAACACTTTTCCACTTTGTATCAGTCCATCTTAGATGAGCTCAGGCCCAGCGAAGCCGACGGCGTTTCTGGGTGTTGTTGATAAACGGTTTTCGCCTTGCATAGGAGAGTTTTAACTTGCACTTACAGATGTAGTGACAAACTGTAGTTACTGACAGTGGGTTTCTGAAGTGTTCCTGAGCCCATGTGGTGATATCCTTTACACACTGACGTCGCTTGTTGATGCAGTACAGCCTGAGGGATGGAAGGTCACGGGCTTAGCTGCTTACGTGCAGTGATTTCTCCAGATTCTCTGAACCCTTTGATGATATTACGGAGCGTAGATGGTGAAATCCCTAAATTCCTTGCAATAGCTGGTTGAGAAAAGTTTTTCTTAAACTGTTCAACAATTTGCTCATGCATTTGTTGACAAAGTGGTGACCCTCGCCCCATCCTTGTTTGTGAATGACTGAGCATTTCATGGAATCTACTTTTATACCCAATCATGGCACCCACCTGTTCCCAATTAGCCTGTTCACCTGTGGGATGTTCCAAATAAGTGTTTGACGAGCATTCCTCAACTTTATCAGTATTTATTGCCACCTTTCCCAACTTCTTTGTCACGTGTTGCTGGCATCAAATTCTAAAGTTGATGATTATTTGCAAAAAATCAGTTTGAACATCAAATATGTTGTCTTTGTGGCATATTCAACTGAATATGGGTTGAAAATGATTTGCAAAATCATTGTATTCCGTTTATATTTACATCTAACACAATTTCCCAACTCATATGGAATGTAAAAATGTAAACTTAAATGTAAACTTTTAAATACCAAGTTGAATAAAACAAATAATACAAAAAATATGTAGTCCATCTGTAAGGAAAAAAACAATAACAAAATGATAAAGCTATTGTGATTTATATCGTGTCGTCCCTCATGAAGTTTGATTGCTGAAACGTGAAGGCCGTCCTAGTCTGTGTTTGTGAGAGCGTGTCAGTGAATACCAGCCTTTTAGCGCCGTGCACTCCAGTGTTTTGTTCCTTGCCGGCAAGAACAGGAAGTATACAAACATGCCCTTCTGACCTGCCGTTGCCACCACTCTCACAGCGCTAGAACTTTGGAGCTCAATACGGGGGCCCTTGTTTACAAAACAACATGAGGACCTCACCCTGGGTGCTCGGCAGGAAACTGATGAGTAGAAAGAGCGTGTGTGGGGGTTGATAGCGTACATCAGGTTGTTTAACAAAGGAGCACAAATGTTTACATTATGAGTGCATCAAACCCTCAGCAGACGGACCTCCTTCAACTTTGCAAAGAGAAGAAACGGAGACCTGGGCGAATTGTTGTCCTGACCTTGCAACGACCGCCACAACACTCTGTAATCGCTACGACACACGCTGATTATAACCCATTTCTAGGCCAGCGCGTTATCAGTGTCCAAGTTCCCAATGACCTACTTTTCCTAAGCACCGCCGCAAAACTCTCCCCTTTTTTAAACAGCCCAACTCCGCACAAGTCCACATGATGGCAGCATTTTGAAGTGACATGCAGCGTTAACTACCTGCGCATGCGCTTGAAAATGCCAAATGTGTGAAACTCAAACGTAGGGTTGTACTGGTATACCGTTACTAGTATAGTACCGCGATACTAATGAATCATATTTGGTACTATACCGCCTCTGTATTTCAATACTTTTGATACTTTTCGATACCTTTTTTAATAAAGGGGACCACAAAAAATGCCGTTCTTGGCTTTATTTTACCAAAAAATCTTACGGTACATTAAACATATGTTTCTTATTGCAATTTTGTCCTTAAAAAAAATAGTGAACATACTAGACAACTTGTCTGTTAGTAGTAAGTAAACAAACAAAGGCTCCTCATTAGTCTGCTGACGTATGCAGTAACATATTGTGTCATTCCCCATTCTATTATTTTGTCAAAATTATAAAGGACAAGCTGTAAAAATGGATTATTAATCCACTCGTTCATTTACTGTTAATATCTGCTTATTTTCCGTTTCAACATGTTCTATCTACACTTCTGTTCAAATGTAATAGTCACTTATTCTTCTCTTGTTGGATGCTTTACATTAGTTTTGGATAATACCACAAATTTAGGTATCGATCCGATACCAAGTAGTTACAGGATCATACATTGGTCATATTCAAAGTCCTCATGTGTCCAGGGACATATTTACTGAGTTTATAAACATAATTTTAATTTCCCAAAAAGATTTTGTGACGATAAAAGATATAGATTAGGGATGTCCGATAATGGCTTTTTGCCTATATCCGATATGCCGATATTGTCCAACTCTTTAATTACCGATACCGATATCAACCGATATATACAGTCGTGGAATTAACACATTATTATGCCTAATTTGGACAACCAGGTATGGTGAAGATAAGGTCCTTTTTAAAAAAATGAATAAAATAAAATAATATGGGCTCTGTACCGAGGATGTCGTTGTGGCTTGTACAGCCCTTTGAGACACTTGTGATTTAGGGCTATATAAATAAACATTGATTGATTGATTGATTGATTGATTGATAAATAAATTAAAAACATTTTCTTGAATAAAAAAGAAAGTAAAACAATATAAAATCAGTTACATAGAAACTAGTAATTAATGAAAATGAGTAAAATTAACTGTTAAAGGTTAGTACTATTAGTGGACCAGCAGCACGCACAATCATGTGTGCTTACGGACTGTATCCCTTGCAGACTGTATTGATATATATTGATATATAATGTAGGAACCAGAATATTAATAACAGAAGGAAACAACCCTTTTGTGTGAATGAGTGTAAATGGGGGAGGGAGTTTTTTTGGGTTGGTGCACTAATTGTAAGTGTATCTTATGTTGATTTAATAAAAAAAAAATAAAACAAAAAAACGATACCGATAATAAAAAAAACGATACAGATAATTTCCGATATTACATTTTAAAGCATTTATCGGCCGATAATATCGGCCGGCCGACATCTCTACTCCAGAGTATAAACCGCACCCCTGGCCCAACTATGAAAAAAACTGCGATTTATAATCTGAAAAATACGGTATATATGCTTTTACTTGTAATTGTATTGAGTTTGTGGAAGACTAGTGCAGGGGTCGGCAACCCGCGGCTCGAGAGCCGCATGCGGCTCTTTAGCGCCGCCCTAGTGGCTCTCTGGAGATTTTTCAAAAATGTATGAAGAATGGAAAAAGATGAGGGGGAAAAAAAATCTATTTTTTTGTTTTAGTATGGTTTCTGTAGGAGGACAAACATGACACAAACCTCCCTAATTGTTATAAATCACACTGTTTGTATTAAACATGCTTCACTGATTCGAGTATTTGGCGAGCGCCGTTTTGTCCTACTAATTTTGGCGGTCCTTGAACTCACCGTATAGTTTGTTTACATGTAGAACTTTCTCCGACTTTCTAGGACGTGTTTTATGCCACTTCTTTTTCTGTCTCATTTTGTCCACCACACTTTAAACGTTGTGCATGAATGCACAAAGGTGAGTTTTGTTGATGTTATTGACTTGTGTGGAGTGCTAATCAGACATATTTGGTCACTGCATGACTGCAAGCTAATCGATGCTAACATGCTATTTAGGCTAGCGATATATACATATTGCATCATTATGCCTCATTTGTAGCTATATTTGAGCTCATTTAGTTTCCTTTAAGTCCTCTTAATTAAATGTATATCTCATGACACATGTAATATGGCTTTTAATTTTTTGCGGCTCCAGACAGATTTGTTTTTGTATTTTTGGTCCAATATGGCTCTTTCATTATTTTGGGTTGCCGACCCCTGGACTAGTGGGTTGTTGTGGCAACCAGCTAATGGGGACCCTTAATAGAAATCTAAATCAAAATCAAATCCTCTGCTGGTAAGCCCAGCAATGTCATGCCCGTTAAAAAAAAATCAAATAAATAAATTGTGAACCGGTACTTTTCAAACAGAGTATAGTACCGTTTTTGATTCATTAGTACCGTGATACTACACGAGTACCGGTATACCATACAAACCTAGTACTGTTTTTTATTGATTAAAGTTCAAGTTAAAGTACCACTGATTGTCTCACACACACACTAGGTGTGGCGAAATTATTCTCTGCATTTGACCCATCACCCTTGATCACCCCCTGGGAGGTGAGGGGAGCAGTGAGCAGCAGCGGTGGCCGCGCCCGGGAATGATTTTTGGTGATTTAACCTCCAATTCCAACCCTTGATGCTGAGTGCCAAGCAGGGAGGTAACGGGTCCCATTTTTATAGTCTTTGGTATGACTCGGCCGGGGTTTGAACTCGCAACCTACCGATCTCAGGGCGGACACTCTAATTTAGTACTATGGTACTTTATTAGTACTGGTATACCCTAGTAGGGACACTTTTGGTTTGTTTGATCCCCAGTGTGGATGTTAGGAGATGAAGCCACATGTTTACTTGGATTGGGCGCTGGTGAGCGTGGATGGGAAGGGGCTAGAGCGGTCCACAGTCACTATGACGATGCAATGCTGGGTTGGTGAGGTCATGCTAACGCAGGCTAGGCTATTTACAGAAACACTCCTCCCCCCCCCCATCCCCCCGCCCCACTTCTTCTTCTGCTGCTCCCCCACACCCTCGACTCACTGCTCCAACCCCCTCCAGCGCTTCCACCACCACCACCACCACCACCACCACCACCACAAAGCTCCATGCACCGCGCAGTCATGCGGACAGATGGAGAGACTATTCAGAGCATCCATAACTGTGACATATTTACATCTCCCTCCCCTTACAATGTAACCTCTTTTTTTTTTTTTTCTTCCCCTTTTTTTGAAGTGAGATATCCTATGAGCTGTGCTTCCTAGATCCAAGCAGACATCCGGCCTCATGACAAAGACAAGGCTGCCAGACGCGGTTTAATGAATGCAGGATGTGACGGTACATGTGCCGACGCGTGTGCTTAAAGGGCCAGATCGCCCGGGATGACACGGAAATGCTCCACGCTCGCGCACGTGCCCAATGTCTGCATTGATAGGCGGTCGTAAATCCCGCCTGGCTAGTTCAGTCATGTGAAGGAAGAAAAAAAAAAAAAATGGGACACCCACTTTCTACTCCTGAATTGCGGCGCACAAAAGGATGGTCTGTGTTGACTGTGGGAATATTTGTCCACCGGATTGATGCTTTTTGCTTATGAACTTAAATGTCTGTATTTTTCAACCCTACATCTAATAATCCACATATTGATCAACTCAACATACAGTCGTGGTCAAAAGTTGACATACACTTGTAAACTTGGCTGTCTTTTTTTTTTTTTGATAGAGTGATTGGAGCACATACTTGTTGGTCACAAAAAAAATATTCATGAAGTTTGGTTCTTTTATTAATTTATTATGAGTCTACTGAAAATGTGAGCAAATGTGCTGGGTCAAAAGTATACATACATAAATGTTAATATTTGCTTACATGTCCCTTGGCAAGTTTCACTGCAATAAGGCGCTTTTGGTAGCCATCCACAAGCTTCTGGTTAAATTTTTGACCACTCCTCTGGACAAAATTGGTGCAGTTCAGCTAAATTTGTTGGTTTTCTGACATGGACTTGTTTCTTCAGCATTGTCCACACGTTTAAAGGCCTACTGAAATGAATTTTTTTTTATTTAAACGGGAACAGCAGATCCATTCTATGTGTCATACTTGACCATTTTGCGATATTGCCATATTTTTGCTGAAAGGATTTAGTATAGAACAACGTCGATAAAGTTCGCAACTTTTGGTCTCTGATTAAAAAAAAAAGCCTTGCCCCTACCGGAAGTAGCGTGACGTTGTCAGTTGTTCACTCCCTCATATTTTCCTATTGTTTTCAACGCAGCTAGAGCGATTCGGACCATTACCCCATTAATTTGAGCGAGGATGAAAGATTCGTGGATGAGGAACGTTAGAGTGACGGGCTAGAATGCAGTGAAATACATATTTTTTTTCACTCTGACCGTAACTTAGGTACAAGCTGGCTCATTGGATTCCACACTCTCCTTTTTCTATTGTGGATCACGGATTTGTATTTCAAACCACCTGGGATACTATATCCTCTTGAAAATGAGAGTCGAGAACGCGAAATGGACATTCAGTGCCTTTTATCTCCACGACAATACATCAGCGAAATGCTTTAGCTACGAGCTAACGTGATAGCATCGTGCTTTAACTGCATATAGAAACAAAAAAAATAAACCCCTGACTGGAAGGATAGATAGAAAATCAACAATACTATTAAACCGTGGACATGTAAATACACGGTTAATGCTTTCCAGGCTGGCGAAGGTTAACAATGCTGTGCTAACGACGCCATTGAAGCTAACTTAGCAACCGGACCGCACAGAGCTATGCTAAAAACATTAGCTCTCCACCTACGCCAGCCAGCCCTCATCTGCTCATCAACACCCGTGCTCACCTGCGTTCCAGCGATCGGCAGAAGGACGAAGGACTTCACCCGATGCGTTTGGCGGCCCGGAGACGTAGGAAGTCAAGGTGAGGTCGGCGGCTAGCGCTCCAACAAAGTCCTCCTGGTTGTGTTGCTGTAGTCCGCTGCTAATACACCGATCCCACCTACAACTGTCTTCTTTGCAGCCTTCATTGTTCATTAAACAAATTGCAAAAGATGTCCAGAATACTGTGGAATTATGAAATGAAAACAGAGCTTTTTGTATAGGATTCTACGGGGTACCATAACTTCCGTTATACTGACTACGTCACGCGCATACGTCATCATACCGTGACGTTTCAGCCGGATATTTCCCGGGAAATTTTAAATGTCACTTTATAAGTTAACCCGGCCGTATTGGCATGTGTTGCAATGTTAAGATTTCATCATTGATATATAAACTATCAGACTGCGTGGTCGGTAGTAGTGGCTTTCAGTAGGCCTTTAAGTCAGGACTTTGGGAAAGACATTCTAAAAACCTTAATTCTAGCCTAATTTAGTCATTCCTTTACCACTTTTGACGTGTGTTTGGGGGTCATTGTCCTGTTGGAACACCCAACTGCGCCCAAGACCCAACCTCCGGGCTGATGATTTTAGGTCAAATGCAGAGAATAATTCCGCCCTTTAACTTAATAAGTCTTAGAATGTGTCTGATGATTACCGTATTTTTCGGACTACAAGTTGCAGTTTTTTTCATAGTTTGCGGGGGGTGCGACTTATACGTGTGAAATTATTAACACATTACCTTAAACAGGTAATGTTTGACCATGTCACTACATGGTCTAGGGTCCAACGTAACGTGTGGAGTCCCCCAAGGTTCAATCTTGGGGCCCACTTTATTTAACATCTATATGCTCCCACTAGAACAAATCATGCAAAATAATAACATTGACCATCATTGCTATGCCGATGACACCCAAATCTATGTAGCGCTATCACCAAATGACTATCGCCCCATAGATCTTCTGTGCCAGTGCATTGAGCAAGTCAAACACTGGATGTGCCAAAATGTCCTACAACTAAATGAAGATAAAACTGAGATAATTGTTTTTGGTGCTAAAAAAGAAAGGTTTAAAGTCATCCAACACCTTCAATCACTGTCCCTGAAAACTTCAAATAAAGCCAGAAATCTTGGGGTTATTTTAGATTCTGATTTACATTTCGACAGTCACATCAAATCAGTAACAAAATCGGCCTACTATCACCTCAAAAATGTAAAAAGACTTAGAGGGCTCATGTCAGCTCAAGACTTAGAAAAACTTGTACATGCCTTTATTACCAGTAGGCTAGACTATTGTAATGGTCTCCTTGCAGGTCTTCCCAAAAAAACTGTCAGGCAGCTACAGCTTGTTCAGAACGCTGCTGCTAGAGTTCTAACAAAGACCAAAAAATGTGAGCACATTACACCAATTCTTAAATCCTTACATTGGCTCCCTGTACATCAGAGAATAGATTTCAAAATCCTCCTGCTCACATATAAATCACTACATGGTCTAGGGCCCAAGTATATCACTGATATGCTCCCACTATATACGCCCTCTAGATCACTAAGATCTTCTGAGACCAATCTGTTAGCGGTTCCAAGAGTAAACTCAAATCAAGGGAGAGCATCATTCAGTCACTATGCAACACATAGCTGGAATAAACTTCCTGAAGATGTCAGACTCTCCCCAACTCTCACTACTTTTAAAACTAGACTGAAGACTTTTATGTTCACCTTAGCTTTCAGCTAAATCTTTTAATCTTTTAACTTTTAACGTCTGCACTGTTTTTATTTTTATTGTCTGCATTTTAATTTTGCTTTTATTTTCTTTCATTTCACTTTGTTGTCTGTGAAGCACTTTGAGTCTGCCTTGTGTATGAAAAGCGCTATACAAATAAAGTTGCCTTGCCTTGCCTTGCCTAAAATATCAAATAATATTATTTAGCTCATTCACGTAAGAGACTAGACGTATAAGATTTCATGGGATTTAGCGATTAGGAGTGACAGATTGTTTGGTAAACGTATAGCATGTTCTATATGTTATAGTTATTTGAATGACTCTTACCATAATATGTTACGTTAACATACCAGGCACGTTCTCAGTTGGTTATTTATGCCTCATATAACGTACACTTATTCAGCCTGTCGTTCACTATTCTTTATTTATTTTAGATTGCCTTTCAAATGTCTATTCTTGGTGTTGGGTTTTATCAAATACATTTCCCCAAAAAATGTGCGACTTATACATGTATTTTTTCCTTCTTTATTATGCATTTTCGGCCTGTGCGACTTATACTCCGGAGCAATGTTCCCTCTAATTGTTCGTGTGTGTGAGCAAACGCAAAAACTCCCTGAGCATTCAGTGGAGCCCATGTGAGCAACATCATCAGCACACCTGTCCCAAACCTGACTAAATAACAAGTTCAATCTCCATCCATCCATCCATTTTTTACTGCTTGTCCCTTTCCGGGTCGCGTGAGCCTATCTCAGCTGCATACGGGCGGAAGGCGGGGTACACCATGGACAAGTCCCCACCTCATCGCAGGGTCAACACAGATAGACAGACAACATTCTCTTATTATTATAATCAAATGACAGCAGTCATTTCCACGAGGTTATTTTCTAATATAAGTGTTTATGCCCACTTACAATGACAATAACAAAAAATATTGTTTTTCATGAACTGTGTACTTGTATTGTGTGTCTGGGTGGAGGTCCTGCTTTGGAAATAATTTGTACCCCTTTCAGACATTGCATTCAGTTCCCATTAAAACATTCACATGTTGCACAATGAGATGTAAGCAGGGGATCATGTGTACATTCCTGCAACTTCCTGTTTGTAAAAAATATATTTTTATTTGTATTTATATTCAATATACTAACAGCATTTCATGATTAATATTTATAAATTAAGATTCCTAATAAATGACACTAGAATAAGCACACATTTGATTGGTAAATCATAGTGTAACGACCTGGAATGACACTTTATGTGTAGTGTTGGAGTTGTCCGACTTTTTGTGTGGCTGTAAACGCATCACTGGCTAAGTGCCATATGTGCATGTGTTGGCGCAAGTGAGAACGAGCGAGCGGCTGCTGTTGATATAACAAAGTTGCTTTTGGTCTGGTTTGTACGACAGAAAATGACCAGTTTTGCTAGATATCATTTTTTTTACTAATGTTTTGGTGATGTTTTTATGGCCGACAATAAAGAGTTTTGCTCAGTAAAGTGATGGATGGAATTTATGTCCTCAAAGCGTCTCGACAGACGTTACAATATTTGAACAATGATGACGAAAACTGTTTTCCCTGTCGTGTCCGTGTCGTGTCGAAAAATTTGATTTTGTGCGTGGCATAGATTTGCCGTGCGCAGAGGACGCTTGAGCAGTGCGCAATTGCACAGGCGCGCACCTTAGAGGGAACATTGCTCCGGAGCGACTTATACTCCAAAAAATACGGTGTACAACATACTTGCCAACCCTCCCGTTTTTACCGGGAGACTCCCGGTATTCAGCGCCTCTCCCGATAACCTCCCGGCAGAAATTTTCTCCCGACAAACTCCCGGTATTCAGCCGGAGCTGGAGGCCACGCCCCCTCCAGCTCAATGCGGACATGAGTGGGGACAGCTTGTTCTCACGTCCGCTTTCCCACAATATAAACAGCTTGCCTGCCCAAAGACGTCATAACTGTAGAATGATCGAGGGCGAGTTCTTGGTTTCTTATGTGGGTTTATTGTTAGGCAGTTTCATTAACGTCCTCCCGGCGCGGTAACGACACACAACAACAGCAGTCACGTTTAGTCTACCGTAAAGCAGTTCGTCTGCCGTAAATAGCAATGCTGTGACACTCTTAAACAGGACAGTACTGCCATCTACTGGATATCCTCCAGAACACTGAAATTCAAGTATTTATTTTATTTATATGTATAATAAAAAAAAAAAATATATATATATATATATATATATATATATATATATATATATATATATATATATATATATATATATATATATATAGCTAGAATTCACTGAAAGTCAAGTATTTCATACATATATATATATATATATATATATATATATATATATATATATATATATATATATATATATATATATATATATATATATATATATATATATATATATATATATATATATATATGTATGAAATACTTGAGTTGGTGAATTCTAGCTTAAATATATTCCCCTCTTAACCACGCCCCTCGCCCCACCCCCAATCCCCCACCTCCCGGTATCGGAGGTCTCAAGGTTGGCAAGTATGGTATACAACTTTGTTGATATTTGTATGCAAGGCATTTTGAACATAACCTTTAGGGGGCGCCACAAACGTCATGACCGGGTCTCCTAATTTGCACTTTCCCTGCTTAAACGTCGGAAAGAAAGCTGAGAAAACTCATAGTAAAAAAAAAAAAAAAAAAAAAAAAGGTGCAGTGCTCTCATCCCCCCAACAGGAAGTTGCTAATTTCCTGAACTTGGTGGAGTATTTGGTCAACACAGAAGGGAACATCTAAGGATGTATAAAGTGTGTCCAAGCTTTTAAACGTTTTGCAGGTGACAGGAAATGAAAAGTTTGAGGGAGCTGGAAGGTTTTTTTTTGGTTTTTTTTTGAGTCGCAGATTTTTCAGGAACGCGCCGCTTATCTTCAACCCCTCCTCCCCCTCGCTCAGGGAGAGGCACAATATCTATTTCCCCAGCCTCCTTGGTGGCAAAGGTCACGACCCCAGCCGGGGTGGGGGTGGGGAGTGTGTCCGCAGCGACTTTGTGCCGCAGACGAGTGACCTCAGCTCCCTCGTCCGCAGCTCTTTGTTCCTCTGGCTCCTCCAAAGTGGCCGACACGTGTAGCTTCCTGCATTGATTTCCACCAACCTCCGGCGGCATCCGGTTCGTCTCCTGCTCCTGCTCGTCTCGGATTTGCTTAATACATAATTTCCACTTGTCCTGCATTGTGCAGAGTGTTACTGCAGCTCATTGATCCCCAGTTCTCAGAGGGTGGAGGAAGGGGGGCGGTGGTGTGCAAAATCGATGCCTTATTTTCTCCCAGGCTGGCCTTGCTGCAGCCGGTTTGTTCCTCATTAAATAAGAGAAACCCTCGCGCATGCGGTAATGTAATACAAATAAAAGGGCAAAAACTATTACAGTACACACCTTTTACCACGACATTATTACTCCAAAGTAAAGTTGGACCCCTGTCCTTGTCTAAGTACCAATGATTGTCACACACACACTAGGTGTGGCGAAATTATTCTCTGCATTTGACCCATCACCCTTGATCACCCCCTGGGAGGTGAGGGGAGCAGTGAGCAGCAGCTGTGGCAGCGCCCGGGAATCATTTTTGGTGATTTAACCCCCAATTCCAACCCTTGATGCTGAGTGCCAAGCAGGGAGGTATTGGGTCCCATTTTTATAGTCTTTGGTAGGGATGTCCGATAATGGCTTTTTGCCGATATCCGATATTCCGATATTGTCCAACTCTTTAATTACCGATACCGATATCAACCGATACCGATATCAACCGATATATACAGTCGTGGAATTAACACATTATTATGCCTAATTTGGACAACCAAGTATGGTGAAGATAAGGTACTTTTTAAAAAAATGAATCAAATAAAATAAGATAAATAAATTAAAAACATTTTCTTGAATAAAAAAGAAAGTAAAACAATATAAAAACAGTTACATAGAAACTAGTAATGAATGAAAATGAGTCAAATTAACTGTTAAAGGTTAGTACTATTAGTGGAGCAGCAGCACGCACAATCATGTGTGCTTACGGACTGTATCCCTTGCAGACTGTATTGATATGTATTGATATATAATGTAGGAACCAGAATATTGATAACAGAAAGAAATGGGGGGAGGGAGGTTTTTTGGGTTGGTGCACTAATTGTAAGTGTATCTTGTGTTTTTTATGTTGATTTAATAAAAAATTTAAAAAAATAAAAAAAACATACAGATAATAAAAAAACGATACCGATCATTTCCGATATTACATTTTAACGCATCCCTAGTCTTTGGTATGACTCGGTCGGGGTTTGAACTCACGACCTACCCATCTCAGGGCGGACACTCTAACCTCCTCATTTGGCTGGCTTACCGTACTTCTCAATTATTTTCTGGTAAGAAGAAAGCATGTTGCGCTCTCTGCAACAACTGTAAATAGTATCATCTGTCTATAAAATTGTTATAAGTACACCTCCGCATAACATTGTATCCGTTTTAACATTAAAGACAACAAAAATAAATATATCAACTTACAACAAAGAATAACTTAATGAACATCTATCAACAGTGCATTAATTTGCCTGAAATTTAAATAAAAATATACCGTATTTTTCGGACTATAGGGTGCACTTAAAATCCTTTCATTTTCTTAAAACTCAACAGTGCGCCTTATAACCCGGTGCGCCTAATTTACATAATAATTCTACTGCTTACTGACCTCAAAGCTATTTTATTCGCGACGTGGTGAAATGATAAGTGGGACCAGTAGATGGCAGTCAAACATAAGAGATATGTGTAGACTGCAATATGATGGCAGTCACACATAAGAGATACATGTAGACTGCAATATGACTCAAGTAAACAACACCAAAATTGTATATGTTCCATTGAAAATATAGAACATTACACACGGCGCTCAAAAATCAATCAAAATGTTTTAGTACGACTTTGGTAAGCTATGAAGCCACACCGCTTGATGGATTGTACTGTGCTTCAACATACCAGTATTATTATGGTGTGTGTATAAGGTAGGACATTATCTGGCGTTTTGTTTCGCAATATTATGCAAAAGCAATTTTTCTTACCTGCTGATCTGTATTTGGGATCTGCATAAGTCCTGAAAATTTGCGGGCGTTTTCCTATGTAGTCCGTGCAGACACCGTAGTTGATAAGATTCTTCTTTTTCTCTATCTTCTTGTTATGGGACATTCATCCTCCACTGTTGCCATTTCTAATATAAAGTAGTGTAAAGTTCTTACTTATATCTGTCAGTAAACTCGCCAGGAAAGCGCTAAAACATACCGGTGTAGTGAGTTTACATTATCCACCCAAGGAACTTAAGTTATTAGAGAGTTGCGGTCGGACGGTTTTTCACGGGCGTTGTTGTTGCACTAGTTAACCACGGATGAGAAGAAGCTGCTTCGTTATTGATTGAAGTAAAGTCTGAATGTCATTAAAACAGTTAGCGCCATCTTTTGACACTTCTTCCACTCCCGTCCTTGCACGCTACACCGCTACAACAAAGATGACGGGGAGAAGACGCTGTCGAAGGTGAGCCACGTAAATAAGACTGCCCACAAAACAGAGCATCCGGAAGAGACTGTCAGAAAGCGGCTTGAAGATGATCTGTAAAACATCATCTATGCAACATTTTGACCAAAGAACCACCATTACATGTTATGTAGACCACAAGGAAGTGTGTTAAATTTAGAAAAAAATAATAATAATATGACTCCTTTATTGCGCCCTATAATCCGGTGCGCCTTTTGTATGAAAATAGACCTGAATAGACCCGCTCATCGGCAGTGCGCCTTATAATCCGGTGCGCCCTATGTTCCGGAAAATACGGTAATCCTTATTTAAACTATTGAAAAAATGTTGACTGACTAGTACCATTTGATACTGAAAAATAATATTACATAAACGCAATAAATTCAAATTGATCAGCAACATTACCTCAGGAGCACAATATGTCAAATACTTTGAACTACAAAACAAAAATAATTGCAACTATTTGTGTTGATTTTTGTTTCTTTAATAAATAAAAACAAGAAAGTCAGGATTAATGGAGACAATGAGCACGATTCGAAGCGGGATTTGAAGCATGATACGGCATGATACTGATAAAGCATGTTCATTGGGGTGACACGCGCCCCACCTGGCATTGATTGATTGATTGAAACTTTTATTAGTAGATTGCACGGTACAGTACATATTGCGTACAATTGACCACTAAATGGTAACACCCGAAAAAGTTTTTCAACTTGTTTAAGTCGAGGTCCACGTTAATCAATTCATGGCATCGCCCCACTATTTGAGAAGGTCTGCCGTAACCGGACACAATGATGGAAGAGGGGGGATTCTTTCAAAATAAGATACATTGAAGACAAAAAAAAATTTAAAAAATTAAAAAAAAATTTACACATATATATATACATATACATACATATATATATATATATAGGAATGTAATAATAACTGCGACAAATCTCTCGATGGTTAGTATTATTGTTGCGAATTAAAATTATCGAAAAACCGTGATTGATAACTGCACTTTGATAAAACTCAGCTAGCTCGCTAGTTCAAATGCTAACAATAAAACAAGAGACATGAACGTCTTTCCCCATAAGAAACAACATATCCCAATCTAAACGTATACAAAGACGTTATTGTCTGAGCATCTTATATATTCAAGTGTGCACTTTGAACCTACAAGCTCTGCTCTCTCAGAACAGTAATTTGACACTGAGGTGGTTTTGCGTTGTGTTCATGGACCGCTGAACAGAGTAGAACACCACAACGCCCAGCAGAACACTTTTGTCAGTGAAGCATACAAAACACAAAACATGCAAATTAGTCGGCTTTCTAACAGTGGGTCTATTTATTTTTGTTATTTTTTAAAAAATCTAAAGATTTCAGTGTGTTTATAAGTACTTTTTGAGCACATTCAACAATACCACGATAATAATAATAGCCGTGAAATTTTTGGTCACGTGATATGAAATGTTTTTGTTACATCCTTAATGACTATTAATGTATCGTCTCATGATATTATTACACAATTACTTAACTTTTTGTTTATATGTTTTAAATACAAATTATTATATATATATATATATATATATATATATATATATATATATATATATATATATATATATATATATATATATATATATTAGGGGTGTGGGAAAAAATCGATTCGAATTCGAATCGCGATTCTCACGTTGTGCGATTCAGAATCGATTCTCATTTTTTAAAAATCGATTTTATTTTTTATTTTTTATTATTATTATTTTTGTATTATTATCTTTGAGTAATTTTTTTTTTTTTTTTAATTAATCAATCCAACAAAACAATACACAGCAATACCATAACAATGCAATCCAATTCCAAAACCAAACCCGACCCAGCAACACTCAGAACTGCAATAAACAGAGCAATTGAGAGGAGACACAAACACGACACAGAACAAACCAAAAGTAGTGAAACAAAAATGAATATTATCAACAACAGTATCAATATTAGTTACAATTTCAACATAGCAGTGATTAAAAATCCCTCATTGACATTATCATTAGACATTTATATATATATATAAATTAAAAAAAAGAACAATAGTGTCGCAGTGGCTTACACTTGCATCGCATCTCATAAGCTTGACAACACACTGTGTCCAATATTTTCACAAAGATAAAATAAGTCATATTTTTGGTTCATTTGATAGTTAAAACAAATTTACATTATTGCAATCAGTTGATAAAACATTGTCCTTTACAATTATAAAAGATTTTTACAAAAATCTACTACTCTGCTTGCATGTCAGCAGACTGGGGTAGATCCTGATGAAATCCTATGTATTGAATGAATAGAGAATCGTTTTGAATCGGGAAAAAATCGTTTTTGAATCGAGAATCGTGTTAAATTGAAAAAAAAAATAAAATCGATTTTGAATCGAATCGTGACCCCAAGAATCAATATTGAATCGAATCGTGGGACACCCAAAGATTCACAGCCCTAATATATATATATATGTATATATACATACATATATATTTATATACAGTGCAGGCCAGAAGTTTGGACACACCTTCCCGTTCAATGCGTTGTCTTTTTTCATGACTATTTACATTGTATACTGTCACTGAAGGCATCAAAACTATGAATGAAAACATGTTTTATATTCTTGTTTCTTCAAAATAGCCATCCTTTGCTCTGATTACTGCTTTGCACACTCCTGGCATTCTCTCGATGAGCTTTAAGAGGCAGTCACCTGAAAGGGTTTTCACTTCACAGGTGTCATAGTTTTGATGGCTTCAGGGATAATCCACAATGTAAATAGTCATGAAAATAAAGAAAACGTATTGAAATGAGATGGTGTGTCCAAACTTTTGGCCTTTACTGTATATACACTACCGTTCAAAAGTTTGGGGTCACCCAAACAATTTTGTGGAATAGCCTTCATTTCTAAGAACAAGAATAAACTGTCGAGTTTCAGATGAAAGTTCTCTTTTTCTGGCCATTTTGAGCGTTTAATTGACCCCACAAATGTGATGCTCCAGAAACTCAATCTGCTCAAAGGAAGGTCAGTTTTGTAGCTTCTGTAACGAGCTAAACTGTTTTCAGATGTGTGAACATGATTGCACAAGGGTTTTCTAATCATCAATTAGCCTTCTGAGCCAATGAGCAAACACATTGTACCATTAGAACACTGGAGTGATAGTTGCTGGAAATGGGCCTCTATACACCTATGTAGATATTGCACCAAAAACCAGACATTTGCAGCTAGAATAGTCATTTACCACATTAGCAATGTATAGAGTGTACTTCTTTAACGTTAAGACTAGTTTAAAGTTATCTTCATTGAAAAGTACAGTGCTTTTCCTTCAAAAATAAGGACATTTCAATGTGACCCCAAACTTTTGACCGGTAGTGTGTATATATGCATATATATATATGCATATATATATTTATCAGTGCTGTACGCTTAGCTTTTTCACTAGCAGCACCATGCTACTAAATGAAAAAAACACAGCTCTCAGCGTGAGTGATCAATCACTTGTTCATTTGGTTATGGTTTAATTGTTACATGTTATGAATGAACACTTGTGCAGTTATTTACTTAACAAAAAAGGGTGAAATAATATGTTGTATTATATAATAGTTTTATGTTCTAGTTTTTTCAAAATAGCCACCCTTTGCTCTGATTACTGCTTTGCGCACCTGCGAAGTGAAAACTATTTCAGGTGACTACTTTTGCATGCCAAGACTGAAAAAACATATATCTTATCACGCTAGTATTGATCCGTGGTGGGGGTCTTCTTCTGGACAAGAAGTGGATGACCTCTGGAGAGAGGTCATTTCAGCTAACGATAAGCTAAACGATGTCGCCTCCTTCGTCAGGCAGGAAGTGTTAGCCGCCTTCATGGCCTCTGCAGGACAATCCTGCTCCTGTGGCTCAGACCGGGGAGGGGGGGGGGGGGGAACCAGAGGGGTAACATCAGGCTCTTGCGTTATGCAAGTGTTCCCTTTTTGTTTGGCCTCGCTTTTGATCCAGATTGCACGAGGCATGATGGTACCGCCGAGCATTCGGGCGCCTTTCATTTAAGGTGGCTCGCATATCAACACTGGACGCTAAGAAAGAAAGAAAAAAGTAGCCAGCTGCAGCCTGGACAAAAATAGAGCCATCTCACACATACTCCAATCGGCGGTTGCATCTTTCTGTTAAATTATCCAGGAAATTGTTTGCCGTGCTTTGATAACGCAGGTGTTTATATGGTAATAGCTCCTGGTGGCGGGATAAGAGCCAAACAATAAAGTCATTATGTTATAAGAAGGAATGATTCCCCCCCCCGTCCCCTCCTTCCTTATACTCTAATTCATTGAAAAAAGGCGCTTGATGCGTGTGAACTTGTGCCAAGCTAACTGAGGCAGAGCTGTTTATTATGGGATACAATATCCTCGCAGGGAAGGTGATGCGTTTGTCTCACCTAGCGCCACTTAAGGGCTTTTATCCGCCAAGCTCCACTGTTTACACCAGTAATCATCCTGCGAGGGTCTTGAATAGACGGTTCCGTTGACCTTAAAACCGCCGCGTTTCTTTGTGTGTTTGCCAACGCGTGGCATCGTCGGTCCGCTGCTTGACAAGTTGCATTTAGGCGCTACTCGTGCAATATTTTTTTAATGATGAAATACGCGAGCCTGTGCTCAAGCTCCCTTCTCCTTTCTTGTCTCTCATGGACACACACCTGTTGTTGTTGTTGTTGACTTTGAACTGACTGGCGGCTGCACGACACCAAAGCCGCGGAACAGGGACAAGCGACAGGCTTACACACACACATGCATCCACAAAAAATATACGCCACACACTAGAGATGTCCGATAATGGCTTTTTTTGCCCATATTCCGATATTGTCCAACTCTTAATTACCGATTCCGATATCAACTGATACCGATATATACAGTCGTGGAATTAACACATTATTATGCCTAATTTTGTTGTGATGCCCCGCTGGATGCATTAAACAATGTAACAAGGTTTTCCAAAATAAATCAACTCAAGTTATGGGAAAAAAAATGCCAACTTGGCACTGCCATATTTATTATTGAAGTCACAAAGTGCATTATTTTTTTTAACATGCCTCAAAACAGCAGCTTGGAATTTGGGACATGCATGAGGAGGTTGAGGTGGGCGGGTTGGGGGGCGGGGGGGGGGGTGTTTAGGGGGAGCGGGGGGGTGTATATTGTAGCGTCCCGGAAGAGTTAGTGCTGCAAGGGGTTCTGGGTATTTGTTCTGTTGTGTGTGTTTGGGTCCCTTTTTTCAGGAACACTACTGTATTTTTCGGACTATAAGTCGCAGTTTTTTTCATAGTTTGGCCGGGGGTGCGACTTATACTCAGGAGTGACTTATGTGTGAAATTATTAACACATTAGCGTAAAATATCAAATAATATTGTTTAGCTCATTCACGTAAAAGACTAGACGTATAAGATTTCATGGGATTTAGCGATTAGGATTGACAGTTTGGTAAACGTATAGCATGTTCTATATGTTATAGTTATTTGAATGACTCTTACCATAATATGTTACGTTAACATACCAGGCACGTTCTCAGTTGGTTATTTATGCCTCATATAACGTACACTTATTCAGCCTGTTGTTCACTATTCTTTATTTATTTTAAATTGCCTTTCAAATGTCTATTCTTGGTGTTGGCTTTTATCAAATACATTTCCCCAAAAAATGCGACTTATACTCCACTGCGACTTATACATGTTTTTTTCCTTCTTTATTATGCATTTTCGGCCGGTGCGACTTTTACTCCGGAGCGACTTATACTCCGAAGAATACGGTAATACCAACATTAACAATGTCTGATAGAATTCTAAAAAAGTTATGACAGACCACCTTAAAAAAATGGAATGTATTTTTACAGTTTTTTACTGAATTGGACACCCAAAATGTACGTTAAAATAAAGAAAGTGGGATTTACAATATTAACTATGAACAATAAAACACTGAATATTAACAACATATGAACGTCGCTCCTCTTTTACTTCTCAGACCAACTCCTCGATAGTTGTGTATCTTTTACAACCAAGCAAAAATAAATAAAAAAAACAGCAAAATATGAATGCAAAGTGTAATAAACACCTACAATGTGATATATTATCACGTAAATGTGCTTCCGCATCTGTTTCTGACACACATTTTTCGGGCTGGCTGCTCTGAAAACAAACCCCGCCCACTCTGCTTTGTTCCTCGTCTGAGCTGCTGTGACGTAGATTACCGAAATAACTCAAAAGCGTGCGTCGGTTGAGGTGGGCGGGGTTGAGGGGGCGGGGTTTGGTGGTAGTGGGGGTGTATAATGTAGAAGAGTTAGGGATGCATGGGATTCTGGGTATTTGTTCTGTTGTGTTTATGTTGTGTTACGGTGCGGATGTTCTCCCGACATGTGTTTGTCATTCTTGTTTGGTGTGGGTTCACAGTGTGGCGCATATTAGTAAGAGTGTTAAAGTTGTTTATACATCCACCCTCAGTGTGACCTGTATGGCTGTTGACCAAGTATGCCTTGAAGTCACTTACGTGTGTAAGCAGAGGCCGCATACAACATGGGACTGGGCCGGCACGCAGATAGTATGGTGAAAAAGCGGACGCGACGACAGGTTGTAGAGGACGCTAATAAAGGCAGTGCCATCATGGCACGGGTGAAAATCCGGAAGTCTCCCGGAAAAATTGTGAGGGTCGGCAAGTATGCAGCTGAGCCGCATCAGAGTGGTCAAAGAGCCGCCTGTGGCTCCGGAGCCGCGGGTTGCCAACCCCTGCACTAGATGGAGCCACTAGTACCACAGTTTGAGAGTCACTGGCCGAACAATAATAAATGCTGGTCTACGAAAACCGGGAATGTGCGCATTATCTCCCTCTGCGCTTAACATTTTAAAGAACATGTATGTGTTTATTTGACAATGCCAACAAATGTATCTCAAAGTAAACATTGTTGACAACAACAACAAAAAATTCCTCTGTTCTGGCGGGTCTTAAAGGTGCAGGTTTTCATCCCCACAAATGACAAGATAAAAAGTCTGTCGTGATTTTTTTTGCAAATTTCTGTATTGAACCGTAAACAAAAAACTACATAGAGTGGTACCACCTGTTTTTACCACCCCACTGGTGGAATGATTTGTTTTTTGATAACATTTTGTTGCCAAAATGTTGCCCCGATATTTTTTTCTATGTAACAAATCTGTCTGTGTATTAGGGATGCACAAAAAATATATTGACATCCAAATCGTGATTCTTATTCATCCCAATTCTAAATCGATTCAAGAATAAATTTAAAAAATTCATAATAATGATTTAAAAAAATATATGCTTTTTCAAGGCCGCCACATCATTTTGAATGGAAATAATATGCATCAATTAAATACTTTATCTTTCTTTCTTTTTGTATTTTGACAGGAAAAAAAGACACATACTGCATGCAGTTATACATCTTTTAAACTTGATCTAATAATGCAACAGATTAATTCATAAAAAAAAAAAAAATACAAAAGAAAACACATTTTTATGCATATGTACATGTATTCCATTATAAACATTCATTCACTTTCGTCTTCCCTTCATGGATCTAAACTTTACCGCTGCCGGGTATTTTTTTCTATATTTTTATTGTAATATTTTCAGAATGTGTTTGTTCTATTTTTGGCCAAATTAAGACAAAGAAAACAATCTGAAGTCGTCTTTATTTTTTTGTTTTAATGCCATGATTTTAAGAGTCCGGCCCACGTGTGCACAGATTTTCCCTCCATGCGGTGTTAAGTAGGGATGTCCAAAAATGGCTTTTTGCCGATATCCGATATTCCGATATTGTCCAACTCTTTAATTACCGATACCGATATCAACCGATACCGATATATACAGTCGTGGAATTAACACATTATTATGCCTAATTTGGACAACCAGGTATGGTGAAGATAAGGTTGTTGTTTTTTAAAATAAAATAAAATAAGATAAACAAATTAAAAAAAAATTCTTGAATACAAAAGAAAGTAAAACAATATAAAAACAGTTACATAGAAACTAGTAATTAATGAAAATGAGTAAAATTAACTGTTAAAGGTTAGTACTATTAGTGGAGCAGCAGCACGCACAATCATGTGTGCTTACGGACTGTATCCTTTGCAGACTGTATTGATATATGTTGATATATAATGTAGGAACCAGAATATTAATAACAGAAATAAACAACCCTTTTGTGTGAATGAGTGTAAATGGGGGAGGGAGGGTTTTTGGGTTGGTGCACTAATTGTAAGTGTATCTTGTGTTTTTTATGTTGATTTAATTTTTAAAAAAATTAAAAATAAATAAATAAATAAAAAAAATTTAAAAAAACATACCGATAATAAAAAAACGATACCGATAATTTCCGATATTACATTTTAACGCATATATCGGCATATATCTCTACTAATAATGCAACAGATTAATTCATTTAAAAAAAAAAACAATACAAAAGAAAACACATTTTTATGAATATGTACATGTATTCTATTATAAACATTCATTCACTTTCGTCTTCCCTTCATGGATCTAAACTTTACCGCTGCCGGGTATTTTTTTCTATATTTTTATTGTAATATTTTCAGAATGTGTTTGTTCTATTTTTGGCCAAATTAAGACAAAGAAAACAATCTGAAGTCGTCTTTATTTTTTTGTTTTAATGCCATGATTTTAATAGTCCGGCCCACGTATGCACAGATTTTCCCTCCATGCGGTGTTAAGTAGGGATGTCCGATAATGGCTTTTTGCCGATATCCGATATTCCGATATTGTCCAACTCTTTAATTACCGATACCGATATCAACCGATACCGATATATACAGTCGTGGAATTAACACATTATTATGCCTAATTTGGACAACCAGGTATGGTGAAGATAAGGTTGGTTTTTTTTAAAAAATAAAATAAAATAAGATAAATAAATTAAAAACATTTTCTTGAATACAAAAGAAAGTAAAACAATATAAAAACAGTTACATAGAAACTAGTAATGAATGAAAATGAGTAAAATTAACTGTTAAAGGTTAGTACTATTAGTGGAGCAGCAGCACGCACAATTATGTGTGCTTACGGACTGTATCCCTTGCAGACTGTATTGATATATATTGATATATAATGTAGGAACCAGAATATTGATAACAGAAAGAAATGGGGGGAGGGAGGTTTTTTGGGTTGGTGCACTAATCGTAAGTGTATCTTGTGTTTTTTATGTTGATTTAATTAAAAAAAAAAATTTAAAAAAATTAAAAAAAACATACCGATAATAAAAAAAAACATACCGATAAGTTCCGATATTACATTTTAACGCATATATCGGCATATATCTCTACTAATAATGCAACAGATTAATTCATTTTAAAAAAAAAATAATACAAAAGAAAACACATTTTTATGCATATGTACATGTATTCCATTATAAACATTCATTCACTTTCGTCTTCCCTTCATGGATCTAAACTTTACCGCTGCCGGGTATTTTTTTCTATATTTTTATTGTAATATTTTCAGAATGTGTTTGTTCTATTTTTGGCCAAATTAAGACAAAGAAAACAATCTGAAGTCGTCTTTATTTTTTTGTTTTAATGCCATGATTTTAATAGTCCGGCCCGCGTGTGCACAGATTTTCCCTCCATGCGGTGTTAAGTAGGGATGTCCGATAATGGCTTTTTGCCGATATCCGGTATTCCGATATTGTCCAACTCTTTAATTACCGATACCGATATCAACCGATACCGATATATACAGTCGTGGAATTAACACATTATTATGCCTAATTTGGACAACCAGGTATGGTGAAGATAAGGTTGTTGTTTTTTTAAATTAAATAAAATAAGATAAATAAATTAAAAATATTTTCTTGAATACAAAAGAAAGTAAAACAATATAAAAACAGTTACATAGAAACTAGTAATGAATGAAAATGAGTAAAATTAACTGTTAAAGGTTAGTACTATTAGTGGACCAGCAGCACGCACAATCATGTGTGCTTACGGACTGTATCCCTTGCAGACTGTATTGATATATATTGATATATAAAGTAGGAACCAGAATATTAACAACAGTAAAAAAACAACCCTTTTGTGTGAATGAGTGTAAATGGGGGAGGGAGGTTTTTTGGGTTGGTGCACTAATTGTAAGTGTATCTTGTGTTTTTTATGTTGATTTAATTAAAAAAAAATTAAAAAATAAATAAATAAATAAAAAAAACAAAAAAGAACATACCGATAATAAAAAAAACGAAACCGATAATTTCCGATATTACATTTTAACGCATATATCGGCATATATCTCTACTAATAATGCAACAGATTAATTCATTTAAAAAAAAAAATAATACAAAAGAAAACACATTTTTATGCATATGTACATGTATTCCATTATAAACATTCATTCACTTTCGTCTTCCCTTCATGGATCTAAACTTTACCGCTGCCGGGTATTTTTTTCTATATTTTTATTGTAATATTTTCATAATGTGTTTGTTCTATTTTTGGCCAAATTAAGATAAAGAAAACAATCTGAAGTCGTCTTTATTTTTTTGTTTTAATGCCATGATTTTAAGAGTCCGGCCCGCGTGTGCACAGATTTTCCCTCCATGCGGTGTTAAGTAGGGATGTCCGATAATGGCTTTTTGCCGATATCCGATATTCCGATATTGTCCAACTCTTTAATTACCGATACCGATATCAACCGATACCGATGTATACAGTCGTGGAATTAACACATTATTATGCCTAATTTGGACAACCAGGTATGGTGAAGATAAGGTTGTTGTTTTTTAAAATAAAATAAAATAAGATAAACAAATTTAAAAAAAATTCTTGAATACAAAAGAAAATAAAACAATATAAAAACAGTTACATAGAAACTAGTAATGAATGAAAATGAGTAAAATTAACTGTTAAAGGTTAGTACTATTAGTGGACCAGCAGCACGCACAATCATGTGTGCTTACGGACTGTATCCCTTGCAGACTGTATTGATATATATTGATATATAATGTAGGAACCAGAATATTAATAACAGAAAGAAACAACCCTTTTGTGTGAATGAGTGTAAATGGGGGAGGGAGGTTTTTTGGGTTGGTGCACTAATTGTAAGTGTATCTTGTGTTTTTTATGTTGATTTAATTTTTAAAAAAAATTTAAAAAAAAAAAAAAAAAAAAAAAAAAAAAACATACCGATAATAAAAAAAACGATACCGATAATTTCCGATATTACATTTTAACGCATATATCGGCATATATCTCTACTAATAATGCAACAGATTAATTCATTAAAAAAAAAAAATAATACAAAAGAAAACACATTTTTATGCATATGTACATGTATTCCATTATAAACATTCATTCACTTTCGTCTTCCCTTCATGGATCTAAACTTTACCACTGCCGGGTATTTTTTTCTATATTTCTATTGTAATATTTTCAGAATGTGTTTGTTCTAATTTTGGCCAAATTAAGACAAAGAAAACAATCTGAAGTCGTCTTTATTTTTTTGTTTTAATGCCATGATTTTAAGAGTCGGGCCCGCGTGTGCACAGATTTTCCCTCCATGCGGTGTTAAGTAGGGATGTCCGATAATGGCTTTTTGCCGATATCCGATATTCCGATATTGTCCAACTCTTTAATTACCGATACCGATATCAACCGATACCGATATATACAGTCGTGGAATTAACACATTATTATGCCTAATTTGGACAACCAGGTATGGTGAAGATAAGGTTGTTGTTTTTTTTAAATAAAATAAAATAAGATAAATAAATTAAAAACATTTTCTTGAATACAAAAGAAAGTAAAACAATATAAAAACAGTTACATAGAAACTAGTAATTAATGAAAATGAGTAAAATTAACTGTTAATTAACTGTTAAAGGTTAGTACTATTAGTGGACCAGCAGCATGCACAATCATGTGTGCTTACGGACTGTATCCCTTGCAGACTGTATTGATATATGTTGATATATAATGTAGGAACCAGAATATTAATAACAGAAATAAACAACCCTTTTGTGTGAATGAGTGTAAATGGGGGAGGGAGGGTTTTTGGGTTGGTGCACTAATTGTAAGTGTATCTTGTGTTTTTTATGTTGATTTAATAAAAAAAAATTTTAAAAAACCATACCAATAATAAAAAAAACGTTACCGATAATTTCCGATATTACATTTTAACGCATATTATCGGACATCTCTACTAATAATGCAACAGATTAATTCATTTTTTTTTTTTAAAAATACAAAAGAAAACACATTTTTATGCATATGTACATGTATTCCATTATAAACATTCATTCACTTTCGTCTTCCCTTCATGGATCTAAACTTTACCGCTGCCGGGTATTTTTTTCTATATTTTTATTGTAATATTTTCAGAATGTGTTTGTTCTATTTTTGGCCAAATTAAGACGAAGAAAACAATCTGAAGTCGTCTTTATTTTTTTGTTTTAATGCCATGATTTTAAGAGTCCGGCCCGCGTGTGCACAGATTTTCCCTCCATGCGGTGTTAAGTAGGGATGTCCGATAATGGCTTTTTGCCGATATCCGATATTCCGATATTGTCCAACTCTTTAATTACTGATACCGATATCAACCGATACCGATATATACAGTCGTGGAATTAACACATTATTATGCCTGATTTGGACAACCAGGTATGGTGAAGATAAGGTTGTTGTTTTTTTAAATAAAATAAAATAAGATAAACAAATTTAAAAAAAATTCTTGAATACAAAAGAAAGTAAGTGTATCTCGTGTTTTTTATGTTGATTTAATAAAAAATAAAAACATTTTAAATAAAAACCGATACCGATAATAAAAAAAACCGATACAGATCATTTCCGATATTACATTTTAAAGCATTTATCGGCCGATAATATCGGCAGGCCGATATTATCGGACATCTCTAGTGTTAAGTGTTGGTGTTGTTTCCTGGCGTCATATTGCAGTCCACAAATATCTCTTATGTGTGACTACAATCTACTGGTCACACTTATCATTACACCATGTATCAAATACAATTGCTTTGAGGTCGGTAAGCACAACCGGAATTATCCCGTACATTAGGCGCACCGGGTTATAAGGAGCACTGTCGATTTTTGAGAAAAGTAAAGGATTTTAAGTGCGCCTTATAGTCCAAAAAACGGTATGTTTTTGTTTTTATAAAGCTAACATTGCACCACAAGCCTGTCTGGCTGTTCAAAGCACATACAGCCTTCATATTCATTGCAGTTGATCTGGTGTGGTGAAGCAGGGAAAGTGTTGGCCAACACGGAGATGGCAGCCATGTATATTTCTTACAAGATTCCCATTAGGAGCCACTTTGTTCAGTGAAGCCCCTCTGGCCTCACACCAACCAGACTTCAGCCTCCAATGGCCGTAACCATGGCAACTGCCTTCATTCAACAGTTGCAAATAATGAAGACAATGTGTTTTCCATTTAGATGAGCTTCATTTCTTTTTTTTTCCTCCCCCGACTGTGAGACGATATGAGAGTCCATCGTGACGGTTTCATTAAAGTCGCTTAATAGCGCGATTCCTTCTGCCGGACTCCACGCCCACCGGCGCGCTCGCACATTAGACGGGTCTGCGGGGAGCGTGCATGCAGCAGACGTCCACGCCACTACTACACTTTTTGGTTTCTTTTTGGCAAAATAGGCCTAAAAAAAGACTATAAAAATGGGACCCATTACCTCCCTGCTTGGCACTCAGCATCAAGGGGGGTTAAATCACCAAAAATGATTCCCGGGCGTGGCCGCCGCTGCTGCTCACTGCTCCCCTCACCTCCCAGGGGGTGATCAAGGGTGATGGGTCAAATGCAGAGAATAATTTCGCCACACCTAGTGTGTGTGTGTGTGACAATCATTGGCACTTTAACTTTAATTGCACTCCCGCCAGTTATCGATGATTACTGCCACCTTTCATAATAAGGACCCGAAATAATCCACAATCGAAGCCCTTAGTACGAGCACCACATACGCGCGATAGAGTTAATGCAATGAACACCACCTTTCATAACAGGAGTAAAAAGAACGACTTGAAACAAGGGTTTGTTCGCTCACGTACAGGCATAAACAGCCACGATTAAACAATTAATGCAATCGCTCCTCCCACCAGTTATCAATGATACTGTCACCTTTTTTTTTTTAAATGAAAATCAACAGAAACACTTGAAATAATCCACAAAATCAAAGCCCAAGTGTACACAGGGGTCATATAATTAATGCAATCCCTTCTCCCGCCAGTTATTAATGATAACTGTTTTCTTGTGTAATGTAGACGCAAAATAGGCCTTAAAATCACAATTAATTCTCACCCTCGGTTTGCTCATGCACTAGCAACGTAGACGTGGTCTAATAATCAACACAATCACGCCTCCCGCCAGTTACTAACAACAACTGCCATTTTGCGTAATGGAAATAATAACACCGACTTGAGACAATCCACAAAATTAAAGCCCACTGTACGTGTCATAGACGTGTCATAAAATCAATGTGGTCGTTTCTTCTCACCAGTTATTAATGACAACCTCTATCTTGCATCATTTCAATGCATCCAAAGTGTCAAAATAAGCCACAAAGTGGAAGCCTATTTGTCATGCACCAGCAACGTAGACGTGCTCTAAAGATCAACGCGATCACTCCTCTCGCCTGTTATCAATGATTACCACCACCTTTCATAATACGGACCCAAAATAATCCACAATCAAAACTCCTAGTACGTCCGCTCATGCACGAGCACCACGTATGCGCGATAGAGTTAATGCGATCACTCCTCCCGCCACTTATTAATGATGACCACCACCTTTCATAACAGGAGTAAAAAGAAAGACTTGAAACAAGGGTTCGTTCGCTCACGTACAGGCATGAACAGCCATGGTTAAATCATTAATGCAATCGCTCCTCCCACCAGTTATCAGTGATAACTGTCACCTGTCGTTATAGCAATAAACAGAAACACTTGAAGTAAGCCACAAAATCAAAGCCCAAGTGTACACAGGGGTCATATAATTCATGCAGTCCCTTCACCCGCCAGTTATTAATGATGACTGTTTTCTTGTGTAATGTAGATAGAAAAACGCAAAATTGGCCTAAAAATCACAAAGCTTTAATTCTAATCCTTGGCATGCACGAGCCACGTAGACGTGGTCTAATAATCAACACAATCACACCTCTCACCAGTTACTAACAATAACTGCCATTTTGCATAATGGAAATAATAACACAGACTTGAAACAATCCACAAATTTAAAGCCCACTGTACGTATTACTCTCGCACGAGCACAAGTGCGCTCATAGTAAACATGTCATGAAATCAATGTGGTCGTTTCTTCTCACCAGTTATTAATGACAACCTCTATCTTGCATCATTTCAATGCATCCAAAGTGTCAAAATAAGCCACAAAGTGGAAGCCTATTTCTCATGCACCAGCAACGTAGACGTGCTCTAAAGATCAACGCGATCACTCCTCTCGCCTGTTATCAATGATTACCACCACCTTTCATAATACGGACCCAAAATAATCCACAATCAAAACTCTTAGTACGTCCGCTCATGCACGAGCACCACGTACGCGCGATAGAGTTAATGCGATCACTCCTGCCGCCACTTATCAATGATGACCACCACCTTTCATAAGAGGAGTAAAAAGAAAGACTTGAAACAAGGGTTCGTTCGCTCACGTACAGGCATGAACAGCCATGGTTAAATCTTTAATGCAATCGCTCCTCCCACCAGTTATCAGTGATAACTGTCACCTTTCTTTATAGCAATAAACAGAGACACTTGAAATAAGCCACAAAATCAAAGCCCAAGTGTACACAGGGGTCATATAATTAATGCAAAACCTTTTCCCGACAGTTATTAATAACTGTTTTCTTGTGTAATGTAGATAGAAAAACGCAAAATAGGCCTTAAAATCACAAAGTTATAATTCTCACCCTCGGCTTGCTCATGCACTAGCAATGTACACGTGGTCTAATAATCAAAACAATCACGCCTCCCACCAGTTACTAACAATAACTGCCATTTTGCGTAATGGAAATAATAACACCGACTTGAGATAATCCACAAATTTAAAGCCCACTGTACGTATTACTCTGACATGAGCACAGGTGCGCTCATAGTAGAGTCCGTAAACATGTCATAAAATTTATGCAATCGTTCCTCTCACCAGTTATTAATGATCATTCCTATCTTGCATCATTTAAACGCATACAAAGTCTCAAAACAAGCCTCAAAGTGGAAGCCAATGGTACAATTTTTCATGCACAAACAAGACGTGGTCTAACAATAAACGCGATCACTCCTTCCGCCAGTTATTATCGATAATTGCCATTTAACGCTGACTCCTATTGATTCACAAAATTAAAGCACATGGTACGCTTGCTCTTGCACACCCGCATGTGCGCTCAACGTAGACCTGTCATTAAATCAATGTGATCGCTCCTCTCGCCAGTTATTGATAAACGCTACTTTGCATGATTTAAATTAATATAAATCCTCCAAATAAGCCAGACTGTCAAAGTCCATGGTAGACGTGGTCTAAAAATCAACGCAATCACTTCTCCCGCTATTTATTAACAATAACTGATATTATTTAATTGCATAATAGTAACACCGATTTAAAATAATCAACACGATTAAAGCCCACTGTCCTCTCTTAACGCATATGTGTCAAAAAAAAAAAAAAAAAACGAAATCGCTCTTCTCGCCAGTTATTAATGATAATCGCTATCTTGCATCATTTAAACGCATACAAAGTCTCAAAACAAGCCACAAAGTGGAGGCCAATGGTACAATTTTTCATGAACAATCAAAACATGGTCTAACGATGAACGCGATCACTCCTTCCACCAGTTATTATCGATAATTGCCATTTAACGCTGACTCCTATTGATTCACAAAATTAAAGCACATGGTACGCTTGCTCTTGCACACCCACATGTGCGCTCAACGTAGGGCTGTCATTAAATCAATGTGATCGCTCCTCTCGCCAGTTATTGATAAACGCTACTTTGCATGATTTAAATTAATATAAATCCTCCAAATAAGCCAGACTGTCAAAGTTCATGGTCCTCGAGTAATGTAGACGTGGTCTAATAATCAACGCAATCACTCCTCCCGCTGTTTATTAACAATAACTGCTATTATTTAATTGCATAATAGTAACACCGATTTAAAATCATCAACACGATTAAAGCCCACTGTCCTCTCTTAACGCAGATGTGTCAAAAAAACAAAACAATGAAATCGATCTTCTCGCCAGTTATTAATGATAATCGCTATCTTGCATCATTTAAACGCATACAAAGTCTCAAAACAAGCCACAAAGTGGAGGCCAATGGTACAATTTTTCATGCACAAACAAGACATGGTCTAACAATAAACGCGATCACTCCTTCCGCCAGTTATTATCGATAATTGCCATTTAACGCTGACTCCTATTGATTCACAAAATTAAAGCACATGGTACGCTTGCTCTTGCACACCCACATGTGCGCTCAACGTAGACCTGTCATTAAATCAATGTGATCACTCCTCTCGCCAGTTATTGATAAACGCTACTTTGCATGATTTAAATTAATATAAATCCTCCAAATAAGCCAGACTGTCAAAGTCCATGGTAGACGTGGTCTAAAAATCAACGCAATCACTTCTCCCGCTATTTATTAACAATAACTGCTATTATTTAATTGCATAATAGTAACACCGATTTAAAATAATCAACACGATTAAAGCCCACTGTCCTCTCTTAACGCAGATGTGTCAAAATAACAAAACAATTAAACCGATCTTCTCGCCAGTTATTAATGATAATCGCTATCTTGCATCATTTAAACGCATACAAAGTCTCAAAACAAGCCACAAAGTGGAGGCCAATGGTACAATTTTTCATGAACAAGCAAAACATGGTCTAACGATGAACGCAATCACTCCTTCCGCCAGTTATTATCGATAATTGCCATTTAACGCTGACTCCTATTGATTCACAAAATTAAAGCACATGGTACG